>NC_086453.1:39803448-40028448 GCF_028390025.1 Pseudophryne corroboree
TATTATTCCACACTATATTGTGGTACTGAAGCCAAACGGCTCGGTGAGATCTAAAAGATTTGAACAATTACATACAAGGGTTCAAATCAAGATGGAGTCACTCAGAGCAGTGATAGCGAACCAGGACGATATGGTGTCACTGGATATCAGGGACGCTTACCTACATGTCCAAATTTTGCCCTTCTCACCAAGGGTATCTCAGGTTCGTGGTACAGAACTGTCACTATCAGTTCAGACGCTGCCGTTTGGATTGTCCACGGCACCCCGGGTCTTTACCATGGTAATGGCCGAAATGATGATTCTTCCTAAAAGAAATATGGACGCTTTCCTGATAAGGGCAAGGTCCAGAGAACAGTTGGCGGTCGGAGTAGCACTATCTCAAGTAGTTCTACGACAGCACGAGTGGATTCTAAATATTCCAAAATCGCAGCTTTTTCCGACGACACGTCTAATGTTCCTAGGAATGATTCTGGACACAGTCCAGAAAAGGATGTTTTCTCCCGGAGAAGAAGACCAGGGAGTTATCCGAGCTAGTCAGGAACCTCCTAAAACCAGGAAAAGTATCAGTGCATCATTGCACAAGGGTCCTGTGAAAAATGGTGGTTTCTTACAAAGCGATCCCATTCGGTAGATTTCACGCAAGAACCTTTCAGTGGAATCTGCTGGGAAAATGGTCTGGATCGCATCTTCAGATGCATCAGCGGATAACCCTGTCTCCAAGGACAAGGGTGTTTTCTTCTGCGGTGGCTGCAGAGTGCTCATCTATGAAAGGGCCGCAGATTCGACATTCAGGACTGGGTCCTGGTGACCACGGATGCCAGCCTGAGTGGCTGGGGAGCAGTCACACAAGGAAAAAATTTCCAGGGAGTGTGATCAAGTCTGGAGACTTCTCTCCACATAAATATACTGGAGCTAAGGGCAATTTACAAGGCTCTAAGCTTAGCAAGACCTCTGCTTCAAGGTCAGCCGGTATTGATCCAGTGGGACAACATCACGGCAGTCGCCCACGTAAACAGACAGGGCGGCACATGAAGCAGGAGGGAAATGGCAGAAACTGCAAGGATTCTTCGCTGGGCGAAAAAATCATGTGATAACACTCTCAGCAGTGTTAATTCCGGGAGTGGAAAACTGGGAAGCAAACTTCCTCAGCAGGCATAACCTCCACCCGGGAGAGTGGGGACTTCAGCGGGAAGTCTTCCACATGATTGTAAACCGTTGGGAAAAACCAAAGGTGGACATGATGGCGTCCCGCCTGAACAAAAAACTAGACAAATATTGCGCCAGGTCAAGGGACCCTCAGGCAATAGCGGTGGACGCTTTGGTAACACTGTGGGTGTACCAGTCAGGGTATGTGTTCCCTCCTATGCATCTCATACCAAAAGTACTGAGAATCATAAGAAGGAGATGAGTAAGAACGATACTCGTGGTTCCGGATGGGTCAAGAAGGACTTGGTACCCGGAACTTCAAGAGATGCTCACGGAAGAACCGTGGCCTCTACCTTTAAGAAAGGACCTGCTCCAGCAGGGGCCTTGTCTGTTCCAAGACTTACCGCGGCTGCGTTTGACGGCATGGCAGTTGAACGCCGGATCCTGAAAGGGCATTCCAGATGAAGTCATCCCTACCCTGGTCGAAGCCAGGAAGGATGTAACCGCAAAACATTTTCACCGCATTTGGCGAAAATATGTTGCGTGGTGTGAGGCCAAGAAGGTCCCTACAGAGGAATTCCAACTGGGTCGTTTCCTACATTTCCTGAAAACAGGACTGTCTATGGGCCTAAAATTAGGGTCCATTAAGGTTCAAATTTCGACCCTGTCAAATTTCTTCCAGAAAGAACTGGCTTCAGTGCCTGAAGTTCAGACGTTTGTAAAAGGGGTACTGCATATACAGCCTCCTTTTGTGCCCCCAGTGGCACCTTGGGATCTCAATGTTGTTTTGAGTTTCCTAAAGTCACATTGGTTTGATCCACTCACCACTGTGGAATTAAAATATTTCACATGGAAGGTGAAGATTCTATTAGCCCTGGCTTCAGCCAGGCGTGTGTCAGAATGGGCGGCTTTATCATATAAAAGCCCTTACTTAATTTTTCATTCTGAAAGGGCAGAATTGAGGACTCGTCCTCTATTTCTCCTTAAGGTGTTTTCTGTTTTTCACATGAACCAACCTATTGTGGTACCTGCGGCTACTAGGGACTTGGAGGACTCCAAGTTACTTGACGTTGTCAGGGCCCTGAAAATATGTTTCCAGGACGACTGGAGTCAGAAAATCTGACTCGCTGTTTAGCCTGTATGCACCCAACAAGATGGGTGTTCCTGCTTCTAAGCAGACGATTGCTCGCTGGATTTGTAGTACAATTCAGCTTGCACATTCTGTGGCAGGCTTGCCACAGCCAAAATCAAAAAAGCCCATTCCACAAGGAAGTGGGCTCATCTTGGGCGGCTGCCCGAGGGGTCTCGGCTTTACAACTTTGCCGAGCTGCTACTTGGTCAGGGGCACACCCTGACTGAGGAGGACCTGGAGTTCTCTCATTCGGTGCTGCAGAGTCATCCGCACTCTCCCGCCCGTTTGGGAGCTTTGGTATAATCCCCATGGTCCTGACGGAGTCCCCAGCATCCACTTAGGACGTTAGAGAAAATAAGAATTTACTTACCGATAATTCTATTTCTCGTAGTCCGTAGTGGATGCTGGGCGCCCATCCCAAGTGCGGATTGTCTGCAATAGTACATAGTACATAGTTATTGTTACAAAAATCGGGTTATTCTTGTTGTGAGCCATCTTTTCAGAGGCTCCTTCGTTGTTATCATACTGTTAACTGGGTTCAGATCACAGGTTGTACGGTGTGATTGGTGTGGCTGGTATGAGTCTTACCCGGGATTCTATATCCTTCCTTATTATGCACGCTCGTCCGGGCACAGTATCCTAACTGAGGCTTGGAGGAGGGTCATAGGGGGAGGACCCAGTGCACACCACCTGATCCTAAAGCTTTTATTATTGTGCCCTGTCTCCTGCGGAGCCGCTAAACCCCATGGTCCTGACGGAGTCCCCAGCATCCACTACGGACTACGAGAAATAGAATTATCGGTAAGTAAATTCTTATTTTTTCTTTTTTTGAACTTTTCCATACCTAACGATCCACGCGGACTACGATTGTGAATAGTAACCTTGCCCGAAGCATGGCGAGGGGACACGGTGCACTTATTGGGGTTCCTGGTCACTGTACGGAGAAAATGACACCCCAAAAAAAAAACCCACAACAACCTCATGTCGACTTTTTGACCTGTCGACCTAAAGACCCTGTCGACCTACTTACTGTCGACCAATAGTGGTCGACCCAAACATTGACGACCTACTTACTGTCGACCTTACATACCACACACCCCGGCAGCCCAACACATTTGCAAAACGATATGTTTGTAACAAGTACGATTGCTATTAGATAAAAGATTTGGCGCCTCTATCTATAATACCAGTGCAGGTCCTATAGAAAAGATTTACAATATTTATATTAAAATTGCTGGGGGGGAAAGTAAAATTGCCAATAAAATGATAGTGCACATATTCTTTCTTTTGCAGGGTCAGATGTTTTCTTGTTGTTATCAGGGTCCTACAGTGATGTTTGGTGCCAGAGACCTCTGCTTTCCCGGTGTATAATCATCGCATGCCAGGCACGCTATTACAGAGACTTATTTTGAATACCCACTTGGGGTGCTATTGGCACCGGTTGAGAACCACTGATATATAATGTATAATATGCAGTGTGTATAAAGTGCTAATATTTCGCAACACACTGCACATTGGGGGTCATTCCGAGTTGATCGTAGCACAGCTACGATCGTTCACACTGACATGCTAGTCCGCCCCGCATGTCAGTGCCGCCTAACCCCCCTCCCCCCCCCCGCAGAACTGCTAAGGCATCGCACAGCGGCGATGCCTTTGCACTTCAAGAGTAGATCCCGCCCAGCGCAGCTTTAGCGTGCTGGCCGGGAGCTACTTGTCACTCCCCAGCCCGCAGCGGCTGCGTGTGAGGTCATGCAGCCGCCTGCGTAGCCCCCAACGGTCCGGCCACGCCTGCGTTGGCCGGACCGCTTCCCCTAAACGGCGTCTTAACGCATGCGCAGTTCTGACCCGATCGCTGCGACAAACTGCAGCGAGCGATTAGGTCAGAATGACCCCCATTGATACATGGGCTGACATCACCCACATGTACTACCCTAAACAGACAACACTGAGAAGTAAAGGCTGGCTGAGAACAGATGTTATGACACGTGGTGATTTGTCTGTATTATGCTCTTGAATATGGGTGAAAGTTGGTCCTGCTGTATATACAAACAAACAAAAAATAAATCTTGCTTCCTCTTTAAATGACGTAGACAACATAAAAGGTCAGAATGTGCTTTTTCATTCTGCAGACTCAGCTGTGCGTCTCTAGATGTAGGGAGGCAGAGAAGGGGGGGAAGGAGCCGGAATTCACCATATTCAATGAAAAACGGATTCGACATTCCCGCGGGCGAAAAACGGCCGATTTGCCGGATTTTGCAGCGAATTAAAAAAATTGGAAAAACCCGGAAAAAAATGGCGTGGGGTCCCCCCTCCAAAGCATAACCAGCCTCGGGCTCTTCGAGCTGGTCCTGGTTCTAAAAATGCGGGGACAAAATTGACATGGGATCCCCCGTATTTTTAAAACCAGCACCGGGCTCTGCGCCTGATAATGGTGCAAAAAATACGGGGGACAAAAAGAGTAGGGGTCCCCCGTATTTTATACACCAGCATCGGGCTCCACTAGCTGGACAGATAATGCCACAGCCGGGGGTCACTTTTATACAGCGCCCTGTGGCCGTGGCATTAAATATCCAACTAGTCACCCCTGGCCGGGGTACCCTGGGGGAGTGGGGACCCCTTCAATCAAGGGCCCCCCCCCAGCTACCCAAGGGCCAGGGGTGAAGCCCGAGGCTGTCCCCCCCATCCAAGGGCTGCGGATGGGAGGCTGATAGCCTTGAGTAAAATGACAGAATATTGGTTTTTCCAGTAGTACTACAAGTCCCAGCAAGCCTCCCCCGCAAGCTGGTACTTGGAGAACCACAAGTACCAGCATGCGGGTGAAAAACGGGCCCGCTGGTACCTGTAGTACTACTGGGGAAAAAATACCCAAATAAAAACAGGACACACACACCGTGACAAGTACAACTTTATTACATACTGCCGACACACACATACTTACCTATGTTGACACGAAGCAGTCGGTCCTCTTCTCCAAGTAGAATCCACGGATACCTGAAAATAAAAGATAATTATACTCACCTTCCAGCGTCCAGAGATACATCCACGTCCAGAAAATAATCCAGGTACTTGGCAAAAAAAAAAAACCGCAATGACCCGATCCTGCGGACTGAAAGGGGTCCCATATTGACACATGAGACCACTTTCCCCGAATGTGCCGGGACCCCACGTGACTCCTGTCACTGAGGTCCCTTCAGCCAATCAGGAAGTGCTACTACGTGGCGCTCACCTGATTGGCTCTGCGCGTCTGAGCTCAGACAGCGCATCGCAAAGCCTCTCCATTATATTCAATGGTGGGAACTTTGCCGTCAGCGGGGGGGTTACCCGCGGTCAGCCGCTGACCGGCGGGTGACCCCACCGTTAACCGCAAGGTTCCCACCATTGAATATAATGGAGAGGCTTTGCAATGCGCTGTCTGAGCTCAGACGCGCAGAGCCAATCAGCAGAGTGCAAGGACGTTGCACTCGCTGATTGGCTGAAGAGACCTTTCAGTGACAGCTGTCACGTAGAGGTCTCTGCATTCAGGGAAAGGGGTCTCATGTGTCAACATGGGACCCCTTTCAGTCCGCTGGCACGGGTTTTTGCGTTTTGTTATTTTGCCAAGTACCTGGATTATACTCTGGACGTGGATTTATCTCTGGACGCTGGAAGGTGAGTATAATTTTTTAACAGGTACCCTCGGATCGTCGGAGACTGTGGCAGTCGGTGTGTCAACATAGGTAAGTATGTGTGTGTCGGCAGTATGTAATAAAGTTGTACTTGTCACGGTGTGTGTGTCCTGTTTTTATTTGGGTATTTTTTTTCCAGTAGTACTACAGGTACCAGCGGGCCCGTTTTTCTCCTGCATGCTGGTACTTGTGGTTCTCCAAGTACCAGCTTGCGGGAGAGGCTTGCTGGGACTTGTAGTACTACTGGAAAAAAACAATATTCTGACATTTTTCTCAAGGCTATCAGCCTCCCATCCGCAGCCCTTGGATGGGGGGGACAGCCTCGGGCTTCATCCCTGGCCCTTGGGGGGGGACCCCTTGATTGAAGGGGTCCCCACTCCCCCAGAGTACCCCGGCCAGGGGTGACTAGTTGGATATTTAATGCCTCGGCCGCAGGGCGCTGTATGAAAGTGACCCCCGGCTGTGGCATTATCTGTCCAGCTAGTGGAGCCCGATGCTGCTGTATAAAATACGGGGGACCCCTACTCTTTTTGTCCCCCGTATTTTTTGCACCAGCATCAGGCGCAGAGCCCGGTGCTGGTTTTAAAAATACGGGGGATCCCCTGTCAAATTTCCCCCCGCATTTTTAGAACCAGGACCAGCTCGAAGAGCCCGAGGCTGGTTATGCTTTGGAGGGGGGACCCCACGCCATTTTTTTCCTTGATTTTTTACCGTTCCAGCTATTAAAAAAAAATATATATATATATATTTTAAAAAATATATAAATAATACTTGTGCCTCCAAAAAAGACAAACCAAGTACCTAATCCCTTCTAATATAAATAGATATGCTATTACCAAAAAAACAAACAAAAAAAAAACATGTTTTAAATTTTTTTTATTGGTTTCACCCTCCAAAGTGTGGCGGATTGAAAATGACGAATTTACTGTCTAAAAGCACTGTTGTCGAATTTCCAAACTTGAATTGAATAGACTTTGGTCGAATTGCAGCATGTGTATCATTGCAGAAAAGTCGAATTTGTCAAAATTCGAATTTCAAAAAGTCGAATTTTGAAAGTCCGTTTTTTTGTCGGAAAGTACTGAATTGCATTGTCGATTTTTTTTTTGGCCGAAAAATTCCCGAAATTTGACAATTTCGGGAATTCGACCGCAATTGCATATACCCCTATGTCAGTCAGTGCGGGTGATGTATCAGGGAGGTCCTAGGGCAGTGATGAGGAACCTTGGCGCTCCAGCTGTTGTTGAACTACACATCCCAGCAGGCCCTGCTGCAGCTTTGCTATTTGGCAATTTTAAAAGCAGGGCATGCTGGGATGTGTAGTTAAAGAACAGGTAGAGTGCCGAAGGTTCCCCATCCCTGTCCTAGGGGGCTAAGGCTAGCAAAGAATAAATGACGACAGACTAATATTGTATCCGATAAGTGAGCCCCATGCATTGTTTGCTGTTTTGTACTGAAAGCGTTATAGCATGGGAGGAGCCATACATGGGCTGGATAATGTTGTAATCCTTTATTAGGCGCAGCAAAGGACAGCCGTGCTATAGAGCAATGAATCTCATAGTACAGTGCAGTGGGCACGGCCAATATCTCTCATTCTTTTATTGTCTAGAACACTTTTAAGTAGACAAATGAGCGCCCAGCAGCTTTGTGCCTCAGCCAATCCCCTGCCGGCACTATGGGAACTATTCACCGGCTGCCAAGGAGCAATCCCTTTACCCCAAACTCTAGTAATGAGCAGGAAGCGTGATATGTTCCATGGATTCAGAGCTACAATTCTTCTATCTGGGTGTATTTGCTTTGTGGAATCATAAATATATATTGCCCATGAACGTGTTAACTTGTATCAGAGAGCTGATTGAAATGCAAGGGAAATCCCAGTCAATAATAGGAAGCTGACAAAAGCTAAAACTGGAAGTGAGTGGACTTCAAAGACTCCGTGTGAATGTAATTACTGAGAGTGGTCACCTGTAGCTGTGTATGATATCTTTCTGTACCGCCGGTAATTGTACAGAGGATATATTGGCGTCGGAACATCAGCTGGAGGTTATCACATAATACTTCCACATTTCCAAGTTTACCAAAAAGGACCTATTTGTCAATGGTAAATTAGGAAACTATTAAATGGGGTGTGGTATGTTATGTCGACATAACTTTTTATGAGTGTTAGAACCCTAACTGCAGCCTGACCCTAAATGTAACCCTGAACCTACATATTTACTGTCGACATTCAGTGTGGACATTCTGCTATCAACACCTTGAATAATATTGGTTGCATACCATTACATGAGCCAAGTCTCCAGGCCATCTCATTTTGGCAGGGTATCCGAGTGATAGATCTACACTGTCTAGGTAGACGGTCAAAAGGTCTGCAGGTTTTAAAGGTTGACATAGTCGACACTGGTTTTTCACATGTTTTTCTAACATTTGCTTGATTTACTATCCACATGGACTACGATTGGGAATAGTAATCTTGCCTGAAGCGTTGTGAGCGTCTACGTTTCTACTGATGGTGGTCAAAGAACATGAAATATGCAAGATTTTGCCCAAAAACATCAACCATTTTTGTGTTGACCATTGACATGTTGAACTTGAACCCTGTCGTCCTTTTGTATCTGTCGACCTTAGCCACTGTCGACCTTTCATCTGTTGACTTTTTATCCCTATCGACCTTTGGTACCTACCTACGGAGACAGTGTTACTCTATTTTAGCACACCTTGTAGGTAGACAAAGAACGTATAATTCCTTACAAGAAACCCTAGAGGGTGGATTGGTGATTAGAATTCTGAAGATGTAAATAATTTTGTGGTATAACAATGACACTATAAGGTTTCCACAGTCCATGGAGTTGTCTCTCTATCGCATGGTGTGGTCCTCTTCTAACCCAGCTACCAGGATCTAGTGACGGGAGAAGGCCTTTGTCTAGTTGAGCCAGTGTCTATGCTGATGGCTAGACCTCAAGCAGTATGGTAGCGTCTCGTTACATAGACACAACCCAAGCAGTATACCCTCTCATGTGTGGCCAGATCAGACTCTTGTACCATGTGTGACTCTTGATTCCACTAGCCGGCATCCCCCCCCCTCCCACCCCACACACATACCACACACATACCACCTCTTGGTGGACGTGTTCTAAGAGGATCGCGCACTCCGTTTTTTATTTTTAGTGCAGGGTGGTATAAATAACATGTTTTATTATTATTATTATTTGTACTTAAAGCAGTTATCATAATGATAAATTTACGGTTTCGCTTACACTGTTTACCTTTTGGTGAACATAATGCAGGGTAAGGTACCGCAAGCACTTGTACAACCATCTCTAAATACACACCTGAAGTCATGCAAAGGTCACCTGCTGCCTACGTGCACTGGAAGCCGTCATTTTCTGGGCTGTACAATTGCTCATGAGCAAGCTTCCCATCCGTACTCTAGGGAGAAGTGCCATAGGGGTGAGGCAGATTATTGGTCCAAGCCAAACAGCTTGTATTCTTGTGAACAATTTTCATGCCTTGAACATTTTCACAGTAATGAAGCATGGGGGAGTGAAGCCAGTCTATTTGGACTTGTACAAGTGGGCCACCTACTGGTCAGTCAGGGTAATGATCACTGTTACATGCAGCTTGGTAACCACCTGCAGGCCTACTAAATCTTAAAACTCAGAATTGCCTTTTCTTTTAAAGAGCTACAATTAATCTTCCTAATCTTAAAGTAAACGTTTCAGGAGATTAATATCCATGAAGATATTTGATACGTTAAGATCAGGCCAGTGCTGCAAACGTGATGTTTAGAGATCATTCACAAAGCACATCCAGTGGACCACGGGCTTCTGATTGAGCGACTGATACACTTCTGTGGTCTGGATGGCACAGTCCTAAACTGGTTCAAATCATTTCTCACAGGCAGGTCACAGAGAGTATCATCTGGATTATACTCATCACCACCAGTGCCATTGCCATGTGGTGTCCCACAAGGTTCTATACTATCCCCCATGCTTTTTGCAGTATACATGCTCCCATTGGGCGAAATAATCAGGCGCCATGGCCTGGTCTACCACTGCTATGCAGATGATACACAACTGTACTTGTCCTTTGCTCCGGGCACTGATAACCCAGTAGCAACCCTGAATGGCTGTCTAGCTGAACTACAGGAGTGGATGAGCGCCAGTTGGCTGCGACTGAACCCGGATAAAACAGAGGTCCTTATAATACGACCGCAACATCAAAGGACAAGACTGCAGCATAGCCAACCAACTGGACTTACACTCGGGGATTCAGAATTACAGACCAGTGATCATGTGCGGAATCTTGGCGTTGTCCTGGATGATGGCTTGACACTTAAACATCAGATATCAGCCACAATCAAATCCTCATTCTTTCACCTGAGGAACATAGCCAGAATCAAGCACTTAATTCCCTCAGATGATATGCCAAAAGTCATACATGCATTTGTATCATCTCGATTAGACTACTGTAATGCCCTCTACCTTGGTCTACCAGCAAAAGAATTGCAACGCTTACAGCTGGTGCAAAACACAGCTGCCAGGCTGTTAACCAACCAGCCCCGTTCCAGCCACATAACACCCATCCTCTACTCCCTTCACTGGCTGCCTGTAAGATGGCGAATCCTCTTCAAGATTGGCTTACTGAGTTTCAAAGCATTACATGACCAAGGCCCAAGGTACCTGAAACAGCTTCTGATCCCATACTGCCCCACTCGATTACTGCGATCTGTAGATGAAGGACTTTTAGCAGTACCTAGAATCTACCGTAATTCATCTGGGGGTCGAGCTTTTAGTCATGCGGCTCCGACTCTATGGAACTCACTTCCCAGCACAGTGCGAGAGGCCCCAACTATAGAATCCTTCAAAAGTAGACTCAAGACTTTCCTGTTTACTCAAGCATTTCCATAGTGTCTCTTTTAGTATCTTCATGCTTCTGTATTTTATGAAAAATGTACTTCATTATTTTTCTGTACTATATTATGCTGTGTATCTGTTAAGCGCCTTGAGTCCTATTGGAGAAAGAGCGCTATATAAATAAAATTATTATTATTATTATTATTACAGTGCAAAAGGTCTAGTTGTACGCTAGCGCCCCTCCTTGGCCTGCCCAGTGCACTTCATGGTGCAGATCTTCTCCGCACCGTCATGAGCTGCCTGTGCGCAATATAAGTGCACCTTATAGGCACGGATGTGGTGCACTCTGCAAGAGGGTAAAGTCCCATCAGACTCCAACCTGCCACCTCTTACGCGTCAGCCCTTTGCGTCTTCTGTATTATTAGCCACAGATCTGGCTTATTTCAATCATCCGATTTATTACAGACGGAAGTTTTGTATCTGAGGCAGCCTCTCTGTGGAAACACAATATAGAGGCACAAAAACTTTTTTCCACCTGCTCAGTCCTTGCTGATACTTAGTGGTACAATTCCGAAATTTGACCTTGATATTTAAAGCAGCATTAATGTGAAATGCATAACATTAGTGCCGCTTTACATTTTTATGTTAAACCCGTTGAGACAACCTCTTAAATATGCTCCTTAGTCTTTATGCATAGTGGTAATGGACTTGCGGAGAGGCACACTGCAAGCTGCACCCCCCTGTAATGTCCCCGCCTCATTATAGTAATGTTGTCCTGCAGTCCTCCAGATGCACCTACGCTGTACTTCAGTAGGAACGCCTGCACTCTGCACAGTACTTGCACCCTGCCTGTGCAAACCTCTGCTCCTCCTCACATGTGGCCAACTTGCTCTGCAAATCTCTGCACCCCAGCAAGACCTCAGGCATGCTCCATCGCTGCAATGCTGACCCGAGCGCTGTGTAAATGGCCTTTCTGCATATTATATCACTGTGGACTTCTACGTGTAGTGCAGAAATAGTTATTGGGGATTGTTTGCTATAGTCTGTATTTGAAGATGACTGTAAACTCTTCCGTTCCTCCACAGTGCCCAGGCGACGTCTGTGTAATGCGAATGTTCACAGTCTGGTTTTGTTATGCATCCGAGGCGACGCGCTTATTGCTGGGGTCGAGTCATGGGATGTGTTTCACAACATACAGATCAGACCAGAATATTGTGCATCACCCACCTTAAATCAGTTTTATGGCACATGATTTTCATGGCAAGAACCCCTTTACTGACAGCTGTCTTACTCCATATCTTCCCCTGCCAGTGATAGTCCTCTGGCAAGTCACTGCATTGATCCGGGTTCCAGGACTTGGACACAGAGACGAGCCGGAGCTCTGCCAATCGCCTCTGAGGCTGCCCAGCCGTCTCCGCAAGCAGCGCCTCTCATTGTAAGCCAGCACATTTCAGTACAGGATGAGTTGCTGGAGGCATCCGAGAACAGTCGGGGTCATGTTGGATGGATCAGTCACAAGGCTGGGTGCAGAGCCGGAGACGTGACGTCAGCAAATAAGCTGTTCCTGAGGCTTTGTAGCGAAACATTCATCTTTTTTGTTTCGGTGATGATTTGTGTACTGCATCCTCTAGTAGAGAGTGGTCATCATAGACTACTCGGCCTGTCCTCATCTTCCAGTCCTCTGGTCACTATAAATGTTATTATAATATTCACATTATGGCGGCTAGGGATGACGACATTCCAGCTAATTTTATGAGGTTATGGTATGAGTGGTTGACCATGTTAAGGTTGACCGTTATTAGGGCGACCACTATTGATCGACGTGGACAAATAGTTGACACATGAAAAGGTCGACATGACTTTTTGAACTGTGTTTGGTGTCATTCTTTCCGTAACATGGCCAGGAACCCCAATTAGTGCACCACGTCCCCTTGCACGCTGCGGCCAAGGCGCCTCACTCCGCTACCGCTGCGCTAGACACAGGTTACTATTCCCAGTCGTAGTCCATGTGGATGGTTTTAATTGTAAAGCGCAATGGAATATGCTGCGCTATATAAGAAACTGTTAATAAATAAATAATAATAAATGGTTAAGTATGAAAAAGTAAAAAAATAAAAAAATTTTTTTTTAAAGCCATGTCAACCTGTCCCGTGTCGACCATTTTCATGTGTCGACCGTTTGTCCATGTCAACCAATAGTGGTCGACCTAGTGACGGTCGACCTGCCAAACGGATACCATTTTATGGCCGTCTCGCTTATAGAAGTGATTCAAAGAGATTTAATATTGCAATGTTTGTTTCAGTTATATGTTCATTTTTTGATTTATACCTTAGACCTAATAATCACAAGTGACACTTGTTTAGTAGAACGCTGTTTATTATGTGTAATTACTGTTCATTACTGAAGATCACTTTAAGCATATTTTTTTAATCTAAAATAAGTGGAATAAATGGATACTCTGAAGCAATGTCTATAGGGCTGATCCTGAAGCAGTGTCACTATGTCCCATTTCTCTACATTTAAGTCCGTAAATCGCGGCACATAGGACACAGTCCTGCTATCCCCTCCCCTGGCGAGTCACATGACTAGCCCTGGGCTGCTGGAGAAGCCGCGCTGTGGCTGGTGTAAGCCACGCAGGATACCGGCTGTAAAGCAGGTCCCAATCAGACTGCTGCACCAGTTCCCGTCATGTTCCCCAGGCTGGGAGGTTGGGACCCTGTAATTCATTCCGGTTTTTAGGCTCCATCTTATGTGCGTTACCCATTACAGATTTATATATAAAGTATATAAATTTATATAAAAGTGTAATCGTAACACTAGTTTTACACTATATTACCTGTCTTATTGGGGGGGGGGGGGGGGGAATGTGCACATTTTGTTTTATTGCGCGGTTGATTAATATCAGTAACTCTTTAGATTGTTGTTCAGTCTGATTTTCCAGTTGATTTTCCCCAGTTCACTACAGTTTGGAACATTGAGTACATTTGAAGATAACTTGTTACTTGCTGACCTCATTCACAAATGGTTTTTCTACGTCAAGAGCCTGAGATCTGTGTGACTTGTTCATTAGGGACTAACGGGCTGATTTAATTTAGCGGCTTTGTGTTTGTTTCTTTGCAGTCACGATAAAGGACAGGAGACGGATGAAGTGGTAGAGTTGCAAGAGGGTAAGTACTGCTGGCTTCTGCTACTGCACAGTGGATAGAAGCGCACTGCGCTTTCCCACTTTTCGCCCCCCGCTATCCGTGAATCTGATGCTTGGTGTTGTTCCTTTCTGCTCGGTACCTTGTATAGACCATGTTATAATCTTCCTCTTTACCCATCTTTGCAGGAGATGAGACCGGCGCGGATGAGCATACAGCCGTGGCCATCGCCACTGTCCAGCAAGCAGCGTTTTCCGACCACAATATTCAGTATCAGTTCCGCACAGAGAACAATGGAGGACAGGTACGCGGTGACTACTGCTGCAGTATACAGAGCGCGTTGGTGTTACTGGGGGTTTACACTCTGCTGCCGCCCTCAGTCGCTCCTTGGTAGAACCCATCCGGGTATAGTCATTGGAACAGCCGCCAGTAATGACCGTGCGGTATTTGGCTGTCACGGTGCAGTAAGGGAGAGTTGTTACGTCATTAGCAAAGTTTTTTGTTTCATTTCAACTTAATTTAAACATTAATTTCAGTTGACTGTGCACCAGGAAGGCAATTTATTACAGCTGTGGTTATCTGGAAGTTGAAGCCGCATAATAATATAATAGACAAATGTGGACTACCACCCTGCCCTACTAAGCCTTAGATTTAGAGCGTCATTACTCTCCTTGCACTGACAGAGGCACTGAGTCACCTGCTGGGCAGTGTCACCCCCAGCTCCCCCTTCCCCCTGCGGGACAGTACGGCACGTAGGTGGGACTAAAGGTATGCTATAGCTGTGAGGCGTAATATGAATAGTGGCCACTAAAGTGTAGCCTAATATTAAATGTAATATTTAAACTGCCATTTGACTACACCACGTGCCCCGTCTGTGATCCCCGGGCCACCCCACATGTGCCCCGTCAGTGGTCCCCGGGCCAACGCACATATGCCCCGTCAGTGGTCCCCGGGCCACCCCACATACATCAGTGGACCTCAGACCACCCCACATATGCCCCATCGGTGCCCCTTAAACGACTGAGTATGATGACACTGAGTGGGCACTCACCCTGGCCATCTATTACTGACACTGAGTAAAGAAGGGATACAGTGAGTATGAGTTTGCACTCACCCTGTCCAGTAGAAGAGTTCTCCTGGGAGCCTAGACTGCGGCCTCTCCATCAAGTCACGGAAAGCATCCATGCACCGGGCCAGACAGGGTGGGGTGTCTCCTGCTACAGCAGCAGGTTGGTACTGCTCCTGATGCGGGGGCTCTGCTCCTCTCTAGGGGGCGCTATGCACCTCCAGTTGCTGGCATAGCCTCTGCAGACAGCAGCACTCCAGCTGCAACTCCATGATGCTCTGCAGCTACAGCAGTTGAGTTCGTCCTAGAAGCAGAGGGTGCACCAGGCTCTCCTGCAGCAGCCGCAACTTCCCAACCCTCCAGAGTCAGATTGCAAACAGGAGGGAGTGTCCATGTACAGAGGGGAGCCGTCACCTACTGCGTAATGAAGGATATGTGTCATTTATTTTATACCATTATACCATTAAATTGTGAGCTTCTTGCATAGAGTATGTTAAGCAGCATGGGGGCTCCTCTTACTCACGCCATTATTGGTCCTCTTCAGGTGACATACAGGGTTGTCCAGGTGACAGACGGTCAGCTGGACGGACAGGCCGATGCAACCGGGGCAGTGAGCGTGGTTTCCACTACGGCCTTCACTGGGGCGCCGCAAGCTGTGGCACAGGTGAGAGATGGAAATGGGCCTTTCCACTGCATTTATTTGGTCTTAAACTACTTGGCCAAGCGATGCCTCTCCATCGGTGAGCTGTTTATTTGTTTAACTTTGGTTCTATTACAGTGGGGTTTTTATGTTTTTTATTTTTCTATTTAGTTATTGAAAAATGTTTATGGAGTCTCTTAAAAAAAAAAAAAAAATGATAAACAGGAGTTGTGTTAATATAGGTATAAACTATTTAGAATGGACTTGTCACGCTCGTGTGTAAGCAGGGAGATCTGATGTATGCGCTGGGATGACTGGCATCATAAATTATAACGCACGTGCGCACACAGGCATTACTACGACCTGTATTAGAGCCTGGTGCTTTCATATGTTCCCAGATCTGCCCAGTGTACAGTTTACAATACAGAATACATGGTCCCATATATACAGGGTAGGTGCAACAGAGCAATATGGCCAGTACATATGCGCTCACAATTTAGCTGACATTCTAAGATGCAGGCCAGTCTTTCATGATTCTCATATGAAGATGAAACTTTATCCGTAATTGGCTGGTGAGGGGACGTCTTCATGTCATGTGATAGGGACTAGTGCAGAGCGGTGGGAGTATAACCATCCCATATGCCACCATGCTGTTCCTTGCTACACTGTATAACTGAGCTTCTGCGCAATATAGTAAAAAGATGAGAGACCCAGTCTGTGTTTTGACAGAATCCACTTTTCCAGTAATGTTCAAAGACAAAATAATACGCAGTAGAAAAATAATACATGTATTGAGGTAATTCTTCAAAACCGCAGACGTATAATAAAGTTGAGGTTTGACTTGTGTATAACTTGTTGTACGCTGCAGTCTTGCAGAGTAAGGGGGGGTTCCTTACTTTCAGTTCTGTTGTACTACTACGGTTTTTCTCGGCTCTAGGCGGTCATCCAGAATCCTTTCAGCAATGGCGGTAGTCCTTCGACGGATGCAGTCAGCGGGGAGGCACGCTTTGCATACTTCCCGGCTTCCACAGTGGGCGACACAACGGCCGTGTCGGTGCAGACCACAGATCCAGCACTGACACAAGCAGGAGGTAAGTGTCGCATACACTTGTACCATCTATTATGTTCCTACACCGCACTCCCAGGATAATTGTTCTGCGATCTAGTTTTCGTCTTGAATTCCTTTCATTTGAGTCCTAATCTTTATGTTCTTACAAGACTGCAGTGATCTTGTATAAGCATAAACTACTTCTATACCTCAGTGTTCATTAGGAAGACTTATACATTAAATGGTAATAACCACCCAGTACGGGTAAATTATTACGAGTATTAGTCTCCTTGGATCGCCTTTTACATTAAGGCTCTCCCATATTGCTTTTTATTTTTATAATGTACAGTGTGCCAAAAATTGTACATTAGGCACGTAGTAATATATGAATAGGCTCCTGTAAAATATATCTGTATAAACGGTAAGTTCTGGCTTTATGATATTTCCCCTCTGTGACTTTATAACATCTTTATAGGTTACAGTATGCTATTTTACAATAACCATATTGATTTTGATTACATCTTCATGTTATTAGGACAATTCTACGTCATGATGACCCCACAAGACGTTCTTCCTGCTGGAACACAAAGGACTATTGCTCCGCGAACCCATCCTTACTCTCCGTATGTACCAAATTGGCTTTATGGAAAACAAACTAAAACCCTAATTGCTTTCAGTAATCTAGCTCCAAAGTGAACTTGTGTAAAGATAAAGTAAATATATCCTATTAAAGGCTAAAGCTGCCCCTCGCCTCTATGGGGGAAATGCAAGTGTTTTGTGCACCGGCGGCCACTAAATGGCACCCGGCGGAGCAATTCAAGTCTTTCTTCCGGTTGAGCACGCACATGCCGCTGTTGCTGACATTACTGTTTTATGTTCTGTCATTTTAACAGGCTGGTAACTAGTACATTTATATTCATAGTATCCCATATATGTCAGTAACATGACTAAATATAAGAAAGCACTTCCTTTAAGCGTTAAGATATTGTGAGCACCAGTTTTGTATGCTCATTTAATGTTTTTATTTTTTCTATCTTTGCTAGTAAAATGGATGGGAACAGGACCCCCCGCGACGAGAGACGCAGAGCACAACACAATGAAGGTAACTGGTTGTCTAAACTCCTCCCACTCTTTCTCATAGGTTCCCCCAGTAGACCTTGCCCACTGCCCCACACAGGGCCTGGTTCAGGTTTGTAAGTAAAGCAAGAAAAGCAAGTAACTGTGTCTGGAACAAACCATTTTGCCATGGACGGGGATCAAATATATTTATATTTTTCTTGCGTCCTCGAGGATGCTGGGGTCCACATTAGTACCATGGGGTATAGACTGGTCCACCAGGAGCCATTGGCACTTTAAGAGTTTGAGAGTGTGGGCTGGCTCCTCCCTCTATGCCCCGCCTACCAGACTCAGTTTAGAAAATGTGCCCGGAGGAGCCGGTCACAGCTAGGGGAGCTCTTCAGAGTTTCCCTAGTAAAAGTTTTCTTAGAGTTTATTATTTTACAGGGAGGCTGCTGGCAACAGCCTCCCTGCTTCGTGGGACTAAAGGGGGGGGGGGGGAGTAGTGTCCGCCCTGCGGGGTCTGAGCCACTATCTCCGCTGACAGGACACTGAGCTACTGAGGGGATCGATCGTTCCTCACTACAGGGGATCGCTCATCCAAGCAGCTTGCCACCACCCCCTTAAAGAGCCAGAAGAAGAGCGAGTGAGTCACCGACCCCCCCAGCAAGCGGGGGGCCGGTGTGAAGATGGCGGCAACAGGGTATGGAGCGCAGTACTAACTGTGCTCCGGGGCTCAGCGGTACATAGTGCGGCGCTGTGAGGGACACCCTCAGCCGGCGCCTACACTGACCTTCCAGCCTGTCAGGGTCCCTGGATCGCTGTCAGCATAATTCCTCAGGCCAGTATAATCTTCTGAAGAGCGGGAAGAAGGCGCCATTTTGGGGGCAGAGCTTCTCAGAGCGGACCCAGCAGCGTTCAGCGCCATTTTCCTGCCTGCACAGCGCTGTCAGTGAAGAGCAAGTCCCTCCAGAACAACTCCAGCTATCTCTCACGGTACCAGGGGGTTGTAGAAGGGGGGGAGGCTGTATACAGGCTGTGTAACCTATTAAGGTACACAGTCAGCGCTGGTGGGGGTCTCCCTTTACCTAAAAAGTGCTGTGTGTGGGTTGGCTCCAATCTCTGTCTCTCTTGCCATTCTTGGGGGTGAAACTCTGTCTGCCCTCACCTGTGTGTGTGTGTGTGTGTGTGTGTGTGTGTGTGTGTGTGTGTGTGTGTAGTGTCTGTGGTCTCCATTAAGCTATGTCCAGGGACTCTGTCATATGCTGCAGAGGATATGTCCTCTCAGGATGATCCCATTCCATGTAATCAGGATTGCACTGTTTTAGCACCGATACCAGCACGGGAGCCTGTGTGGTTATCCTTTATCAAATCCTATGATTTCTCAGATTTCTACTAGGGTTCCACAGAATGAGTCTGCAATTCAGGCTTTACAGAACTCTATGGCAGTCTGGCCCAGTTCTGTTACCTCAGGGCCCCCCGCTGTTTATTCCCAAAAACGTGCTCTTGCACAGATTATGCAAGATGACGCGGATACCAATTCTGACATGGCAGATGGTGAGGGGGATGTGCGGCGGGGGGCTGCATCTCTTGCAATAGGGGTGCAGCTGATGATAGCGGCTATTAGAGATGTGTTGAATATTGCTGATACAACACCTGAGCAGTTTGAGGGGGCTTACTTCTCTGAAAATAAGAAAACCTCGCTAACCTTCCCTGCGTCAAAAGAATTAAATGCTATTTCTGCTGCGGGGTACACTGGGCTCCACAAGTCTGGACAATGGGGTGTAGAGTAGGATCTTGATCCGAGGCACCAACAGGCTCAAAGCTTTGACTGTTCCCAAAATGCACAGCGCCGCCTCCTCTATAACCCCGCCTCCCAGCACAGGAGCTCAGTTTGTCAGTTGGTGCTGCAGTAAGCAGGCACTTAACAGAGGGGCTGCTCCAGGCAGCCCTAAGAAAAGCGTTTTATGAGGTAAAAAGTGAAGACTTCAAGGGCAGCAGCAGGGGTATATGTCTTCTGACATTCTCTGCTGCAGCTCCAGCTCTCACCAGCGGCGCTGTACACTCCCGAGCCCTGGTTGCCGGGTACCTACAGCGGAGGCTCCGGTTTACTTCACGTTAGGCACACACGGCTGGGGCTCTCCAGGTTCGCGTGGCCGCGCTTCGGGAGGTGGTAAGTGGGACCCGGTCTTTATCGCGATCCGGCGCGGTCAGTGGGAGGCGGGCCGCGAGCGCTGGCGGTGGACACTGTGGATACAGGCGATCCCACTAGATCACCAGGGCATGGGCGCAGGTCAGGTTTTCACTTAAAACCGATTTTAATATCGCCCACAGTACCCGGTGGTTTTGCCGGCAAGGGGGATAAGGCTTAGACCTGAAGCCCCTCCCCCAGCCCCAGGGTGCCATTTTCAGCAAGTGTTCCTGCCCTGGAGCTGCATCTCTCTTTTCCTCACTCCCTGTCAGTGTCTGCAGCGCCATTACTCCTCAGCTCACTGTTCCTGGGACTGCCTGGGCAAATCCTCCTGTGTACCCGCCTGGTTGTCATCGCTGTGACTTTACATGACACTTAAGTATTCTACCTGCCTTTTTAGTCAGTGTTAGTTAAGAAAGAGTGCACTTAGTCAGGGTTTTATAGTACATTTACCCTGTGATATACATCCAGTTCTTACTGTGTACTCTTATATCTATCGTTATATAGCTGTGTAAGCTAGTCCAGTGCAGTATTATTGTTAGTAATAACCTCTGCATTGTACAAACTGTGACTATTTGTGTGTGCATTTGATAGCTGAGTGGTGTCCATTTCGTGTCTTTCACTCAACCTGCTATCCCTATATTCTATAACCTGAGGGGGCTTGGTGCGTCAGGTTATATCTGATATAGGATTTTCACAAAGATATACTGTATTACGTATTTTTCTCTGTGATTTTAGTCACCATATCTCTCCTTTATCTCTGCTGGTGCTGACTACACTGCGCAGGGGTTTGAGTTTAGGGATATAGTGCTGCTAATAATTGTACTGTGTTACCTCATACTGCAAGTTATATCATGTCTGCTTCTGAGGGTAACGGTTCTGGGGCAGAACACACTGCTGGTGTTGCTGAAGCCACAGGCACAAATGGGGAGAATATAGCAGCTGTGGGCTCTGGTTCTGGGGGCTCCTTGCCCCCCAGTGGGACAGTGGCAACGGAGGCACATACTGACCCTCTGTGGGCCGCTTTTTCCACGCTTCTGCATACGCTAGTTCATAAACTTAACACCCCCTATGGGACCCCCAATGCCGGTACAACCGTATGTGGTCCCTGCAGCTAACCCGCCTTGGGCGGACGATTTATCTGCTCAATTAAAGAAGTTGAACCAGTCCCTGACTACTAAAAAGTCTGACCAACGCTCGCCTAAGTCCAAGAGGTCCTCTAAGCGAGCGCTCGTCTCCTCACAATCCACTGCTGTCACTGACACCTCATCTGATGAAGACAGCACATACACTGACCCCACAGGTTCTGACTCCGATACGGCTGATGGGGAGGGTAGTTCACATGTGGATGTTCCTGATCTTTTGGAGGCTATTAAGTTAATTCTGCATATTACGGACGATCCCGAGCCATCCGTTCCTCCTAAGAAACCAGATAGGTTCAAGCGTCAGAAGGTGATTAAACAAGTTTTACCTCACTCTGACCACCTAGTGGATATACGTCAGGAACCCTGGCAAAGCCCGGGTACGAAGTTTGTGCCTCAAAAGAAGATGCTGGCTTGCTATCTACTCTCCCCAGAGCTGTCTAAGAATTGGGAAACGCCTCCAGTAGACTCACATGTGGCTAGGATGGTGGTTTCCTCAGCTCTACCTGTCACTACCGTTACGTCTCTAAAAGAGCCTACGGATAAACGTGTCGAGGGTTGTCTAAAAGCGATTTACACCCTCACGGGTGCTACACAAAGGCCCACTATTGCAGCTACATGGGCGAAGCAGAGGCTATTGAATAATGGGCCTTGGAGTTAGAGGCTGAAATCTCCTCTGACCATGCTAGACAATGCTTGTCATATATTGTCACAGCTTCTCGCTATATTAAAGAGGCGGCTTCTGATGCCGGTATCCTAGCAGCCAAGGCCTCTACTATGTCAGTCCTGGCTCGTAGGATATTGTGGCTGAGATCCTGGTCTGTGGATCTGGACTCTAGAAAAACCCTGGAGGTACTCCCTTTCAAGGGGGATATTCTGTTTGGGGAGGTCTTAAATAAGATAGTAGCTGACTTGGCTACTGCCAAAACTGCCTGTCTGCCTAATACAGCTCCTTCTGTGTCGAAGGCCAAAGGCACGTCCTTTTGCCCCTTTCGTCCTTCAGGTAAAGCAAAAGGTCAGGCGTACCATAAGCAGGCCCGCAATTCCAAACCTGGTAAGCCGAAGCACAAAAGAGCCTGGGCTGCCTGTCAGCCAGCAGCCAAGACTGATAAGCCTGCCGCATGATGGGGCGGGCCTCCCCCTGGGGGATCCCAGGGTTGGGGGCCTGCTTCTAGGGTATACCCAGGAATGGTTGAAGACCACTTCAGATGCCTGGGTACGGGTAGTCGGCACTCGAGGTTACGCCATAGCCTTCAAAAACCGACCCCCTCATCGATTTTGCCAGACAGACGTCCCGTCGGACCAGACAAAGGCAAACACTCTGCATTCGGTGGTACAGACCCTCCTGGATACAGGAGTCGTAGTACAGGTGCCTCTTGCTCAGAGGGGCCGGGGGTACTATTCTCCACTGTTTCTAGTCCCGAAACCGAATGGGTCCTCCCGGCCCATTCTCAACCTCAAGGCACTGAACAAATTTGTGAAGGTTTCCAAGTTCCGTATGGAAACCCTTCGCAATATAGTTCTGGCCTTGGAACCTGGGGACTACATGGTCTCCCTTGACATACAGGATGCTTACCTGCATATTCCTATAGCAGTGTCTCATCAACAATACCTGAGGTTCGCTATTGGCAACCTCCATTACCAGTTTCGGGCGTTACCTTTTGGTTTAACAACGGCTCCGCGAGTCTTCACCAAAGTAATGGCGGTGATGACGGTGGTACTCCGCCGTCAAGGGGTCAGGATACTGCCGTATCTGGACGACTTGTTAATCCTGGCAAATTCCCCAGATCTTCTCCTGCGTCATCTGGATATGACTGTCTGGTTTCTACAAGCCCACGGGTGGCTCACCAACTGGAAGAAATCCTCCCTGGTCCCTGCTCAGAGCATGGTGCATCTGGGAGCGCTGTTGGACACTCACAACCAGAGGTTGTTCTTGTCTCAGGAGAAAGTCCTGAAATCTCAGGACAGGATTCGTTACTTCTCGTCCGCAAGTGTCGATACATTCGGCAATGCAGGTGCTGGACCTCATGGTGTCAGCATTCGACATGGTGGAGTATGCTCAATTCCATTCTCGCCCCCTCCAGAAGCTGATTCTAGCCAAGTGGGACGGCCTGCCTCACCGGATCAGGTCTCACATGATCTCTTTGACTCCGGAGGTCCGTCTGTCGCTGCTCTGGTGGCTCCTGGACCGACAGTTGTGCAGAGGCCGTCCCTTCTGGATATCCAACTGGGTCCTGTTGACGACAGATGCCAGTCTAAGAGGTTGGGGCGCGGTGCTGGAGCAGCACTCCTTGCAGGGTCGGTGGACCAAGGAGGAATCTCTCCTCTTTATCAACATTCTGGAATTGAGGGCGGTTTTCAATGCCTTGAACCTAGCCCAGCATTTGATTCAGAACCGTTCTGTTCAAGTACAGTCGGACAAAGCCACCACAGTGGCTTACATAAATCATCAAGGCGGCACTCGAAGCTGTTTGGCAATGAAGGAAGCCTCACGGATTCTACGTTGGGCAGAACGCCATCTACCAGCAATATCGGCAATATTCATTCCGGGAGTCCTGAATTGGGAAGCGGACTTTCTCAGTCGTCAGGACGTGCATGCCGGCGAGTGGGGCCTGCATCCAGAAGTGTTTCAACTCCTCGTGGAAAGGTGGGGTCTTCCAGATGTGGATCTGATGGCGTCTCGACACAATCACAAGGTTCCGGTCTTCGGAGCAAGGACAAGGGATCCTCAAGCAGCATTCGTGGATGCGCTGGCAGTGCCGTGGAGGTTTCGGCTGCCGTACGTGTTCCCTCCGGTGTCGCTCCTGCCCAGGATAATTCGGAAGTTCAAGCAAGAAAAAGGAAATCTGCTTCTCATAGCTCCGGCGTGGCCCAGACGGCACTGGTTCCCAGACCTGCAAGGCCTATCGTCAGAGCGTCCACTTCTACTTCCACAACGCCCAGACCTCCTCGTTCAGGGCACCTGTGTCTACCAGGACCTAGCCCGGCTGTCTTTGACGGCGTGGCTCTTGAAGCTTCCGTCTTAAGAGCTAAGGGTTTTTCTGAACAGGTCATTAAAACTATGTTGCGGGCCCGGAAACCGGCCTCTGCTCGGATATACCATCGGGTCTGGCATTCCTACTTTGGTGCGCATCTAACCATTATGACTCTTCCAAGTTTAGTACAGCCAAACTTTTGGCTTTTCTACAGCAGGGCTTAGATTTAGGCCTGCGTCTGGCCTCCCTCAAGGTTCATATTTCTGCCTTGTCGGTGTGGTTTCGGAGAAAAATTGCGACTTTACCTGATGTTCATACTTTCACTCAGGGTCTGTTGCGTATCCAACCTCCCTATGTCCCGCCTGTGGCTCCTTGGGACTTGTCGGTGGTTTTGGAGGCGTTGCAGGAGCCTCCATTTGAACCTCTTGGTTCAAGCTGACCTTAAGTGGCTTTCCCTTAAGGTGGTGTTCTTGCTGGCTGTTGCCTCTGCTAGAAGAGTGTCGGATTTGGGTGCCTTGTCTTGTAGTTCCCCATATCTGATTTTTCACCGTGACCGGGCGGTTCTTAGGACTCGTCCCGGATATTTACCTAAGGTGGTTTCTTCGTTCCACCTTAATCAGGAGATTGTGGTTCCAGCTTTTTGTTTTTCCTGATTTGTCACCCAAAGAGCGGTCTTTGGATGTGGTACGGGCTCTCCGTATCTATGTGAAGAGAACTGCTTCTATTCGAAAGTCTGATACTCTCTTTGTTTTGTTTGGATTTCACAAACGTGGCTGGTCTGCTCACAAGCAGACCCTGGCCAGGTGGATTAGAATAGTGATTGCGCATGCTTATATGAAGGCTGGTCTGTCAGCTCCTGTTCACATTACGGCCCATTCTACTCTGTCTGTTGGACCTTCTTGGGCGGTCTAACGCGGTGCGACCCTTGACCAATTGTGCAAGGCGGCTACGTGGTCCTCCGGGAACACGTTCATAAGGTTCTATGCCTTCGATACTGCCGCTTCCCAGGATGCTTCCTTTGGACGCTGGGTTCTTGTGCCCGCTACAGTGCGTCCCCTCCCATAAGGAACTGCTTTAGGACATCCCCATTGTCCAGACTTGTGGAGCCCAGTGTACCCCGCAGCAGAAAACGAGTTTTATGGTAAGACCTTACCCTTGTTAAAACTCTTTCTGCGAGGCACCCTGGGCTCCACAAGGCGCCCACCCTGACGCACTTAGCTTCTTTGGGTTGATATGGCATTAGCCGCTGACACTTCTCTTGTCGTGAGAGTGTGGTGTATGTGGCTACTAACCGTTGTCGTCTCTTTTCCTGCTACTGCATTGGGCTGGTTAACTAAACTGAGCTCCTGTGCTGGGAAGCGGGGTTATAGAGGAGGCGGCGCTGTGCATTCTGGGAACAGTCAAAGCTTTGAGCCTGTTGGTGCCTCGGATCAAGATCCTACTCTACACCCCATTGTCCAGACTTGTGGAGCCCAGTGTACCTCGCAGAAAGAGTTTTAACAAGGGTAAGTTCTTACCATAAAACTCGTTTTTTGAAAAAGCATGGGAAAACCCTGAGAAAAAATTCCAGATCCCTAAAAGGGTCCTGGTGGTGTTTCCTTTCCCTGTGGAGGATAGGAAAAAATGGGAAAACCCGCCCATCAAAAAAGGTGGTTTTACCTGTTCCAGGATCCACCGCCTTGAAAGAGCCGGCTGATCGTAAAATTGATAATACGCTCAAATCCATGTACACGGCTTCAGGGCCTATACTACGTCCCACTATTGCCAGGGTTTGGATTGCCAAAGCTATAGTAAAGTGGTCAGTCACGTTGCTTGAAGATTTGGATACTATGGATAAATCTGATGTTGAATTGTTTTTGCATAACATTCAGGATTCGGCAGGGTTTCTGGTAGAATCCATGAAAGACCTGGGTTCAATGGCTGCAGGAGTTTCTTCCATGTCTGTCTCAGCTCGTCGAGGACTGTGGCTGCGACAGTGGTCTGCCGACGCGGAATCCAGGAGAAGTATGTAGACCCAACCCTACACAGGCCAGGCTCTCCTTGGGGAAGCGTTAGATGCGTGGATCTCCATGGCTACAGCGGGTAAGTCACCTTTTCTTCCCTCAGCTGCACCTGTTATGAAGAAACCTTTTTCTTCAAGCCACGAAAGGCCAGACCGTCCAACACCACCTTTAGGGGAGGTCGCCCAAATCCAAGAAACCTGCTGCTGCGGGTTCCCAGAAACAGAAACCTGCTTCAGGTACGGCAAAGTCCTCCGCATGACGGTGGACTGCACACCCCGGAGGTGGGGCTGGTGGGAGCGAGACTCAGGCATTTCTGTCACGTCTGGGTGTTGTCCGGCCTGGATCCCTGGGTGCAAGATATCGTGGCTGGAATTTCAAGATCTCCCTCCTCACCGATTCTTCAAATCAGGCTTGCCAGCTTAGCTCGCAGACAGGGCTGTCCTAAAGGCAGCCGTCCAGAAGTTGGTGGAGGCACAGGTTATTGTACCGGTCCCTCCTCATATGCAAAACAAAGGTTACTATACGAACCTTTTCGTGGTACAAAAACCGGATGGTTCGGTCAGGCCCATTCTGAACCTAAAATCGCTAAATCCCTTTCTGAAGGAGTTCAAGTTCAAAATGGAGTCTCTAAGGGTCGTGATATCAGGTCTGTAAGAGGGGGAAGTCCTGGTATCCCTGGATATCAAGGATGCACACCTCCACATTCCGATTTGGCAGCCGCATCAGGCTTATCTCCGATTCGCACTGTTGGACTGTCACTATCAGTTCCAGGCTCTGATATTTGGCCTCTCCACAGCACCAAGGGTATTCACCAAGGTGATGGTGGAAATGATGGTTCTCCTCCGCACACAGGGGGTGAACATAATTCCATATCTGGACGATCTGCTGATAAAGGCATCGTCCAAGGAGAAGCTGTTAGAGTCTGTCCTTCTCACAACCTACCTGCTCAGGGAACACGGTTGGATCCTGAATCTTCCAAAATTAAATTTGGAACCAACCAGGAGGTTGTCCTTCCTGGGAATAATCCTCGACATGGAAGTGCAGAGGGTGTTTCTTCCAGAGGAAAAAGCGTTGGTGATACAAGCAATGGTCCGGGATGTCCTGAAGCTAGCCCGGGTGTCGGTTCATCAGTGCATTCGCCTTCTGGGAAAGATGGTGGCCTCTTACGAGGCTCTACAGTACGGGAAGTTTCATGCTCGTTCCATCCAACTGGATGATCTGGACAAGTGGTCGGGATCCCATCTACATATGCACCAGAGGATACGTCTGTCACCAAAGGCCAGGATTTCACTCCTCTAGTGGTTGCAACTACCTCACCTTCTGGAGGGCCGCAGGTTCGGGATTCAGGACTGGATCCTTCTAACCACGTATGCAAGTCTCCGGGGGTGGGGAGCAGTCGCTCAAGGGGAGACCTTCCAAGCAAAGTGGACAGGTCTGGAAGCCGGCCTGCCGATAAACATTCTAGAACTAAGAGCCGTCTACAACGGTCTTCTCCAAGCGGCCCATCTTCTGAGAAATCGGGCCATTCAAGTGCAGTCGGACAATGTAACGACAGTGGCTTACATAAACCGACAGGGCGGAACGAAGAGCAGAGGTAACAAGAATCATCCTCTGGGCAGAAAAACACGCGTTGGCGCTGTCAGCAATCTTCATCCCGGGAGTAGACAACTGGGAAGCGGACTTCCTCAGCAGACACGATTTCCGTCCAGGAGAGTGGGGCCTCCATCCGGAGGTGTTCAAGGAGGTAATAGATCTTTGGGGTGTACCTGAAATCGACATGATGGCCTCTCGTCTCAACAAGAAGCTTCGGCGATATTGTTCCAGGTCGAGGGACCCGCAAGCAGTGGCGGTGGACGCCCTAGTGACTCCGTGGGTTTTCCAGTCGGTGTACGTGTTTCCACCACTCCCTCTCATTCCAATAGTGCTAAAGCTCATAAGGAGAACAAGGGTTCAAGCGATCCTCATTGCTCCAGACTGGCCAAGAAGGTCTTGGTACGTGGATCTTCTGGATCTACTGCTAGAAGAGCCAAGGCCTCTTCCCCTTCGGGAGGACCTGCTACAGCAGGGGCCGTTCGCCTATCAAGACTTACCGCGGCTGCTTTTGACGGCATGGAGGTTGCACGCCAGATACTAGCTCGGAAGGGCATTCCGAACAAGGTTATTCCTACCCTGATACAGGCTAGGAAAGGAGTAACGTCTAAACATTACCATCATATTTGGAAAAAATATGTATCTTGGTGTGAGTCCAAGAAGTTTCCTACGGTGGAGTTTCAATTGGGACGTTTTCTCCTCTTCCTGCAAACAGGTGTGGATATGGGCCTGAGGTTGGGATCCATAAAGGTCCAAATTTCGGCCCTATCCATTTTCTTCCAGAAACAGTTGGCTGTCCTCCCTGAGGTTCAGACTTTTTGGAAGGGAGTTCTGCACATCCAACCTCCCTTTGTACCACCTACGGCGCCCTGGGATCTTAACGTGGTGTTGCAGTTCCTCCAGTCGGACTGGTTTGAACCTCTACAGGAGGTTGAGGTCAAGCTTCTCACGTGGAAGGCTGTCACTTTGTTGGCCTTAGCTTCTGCTAGACGTGTGTCGGAGTTGGGGGCTTTGTCCTGTAAGAGCCCCTACTTGATCTTCCATGAAGCTAGAGCTGAGCTCCGGACGTGTCCGTTCTTTCCAAAGGTTGTGTCGGCATTTCATATCAACCAACCTATTGTGGTGCCAGTTGCAACTGGCTCCTCAATTTCATCAAAGTCCTTAGATGTTGTGAGGGCTCAAAAAATCTATGTGAGGAGGACTGCTCGTCACAGAAAATCGGACTCGCTGTTTGTCCTGTATGATCCCAAGAAAATGGGGTGTCCTGCTTCTAAGCAGACGATCTCTCCCTGGATCAGGTTCACTATCCAGCATGCGTATTCTATGGCGGGATTGCCGTGTCCTACGTCTGTTAAGGCCCACTCTACTTGTAAGGTGGGGTCTTCCTGGGCGGCTGCCCGGGGTGTCTCGGCGTTACAGCTTTGCTGAGTGGCTGACAGCTTTGCTGTCTGGGTTGAACACGTTTGCAAAGTTCTACAAGTTCGATACTGTGGCCTCTGAGGACCTGAGGTTTTGTCAATCAGTACTGCAGGAGCCTCTGCGCTCTCCCTCCCGTTCTGGGATCTTTGGTACATCCCCATGGTACTAATGTGGACCCCAGCATCCTCTAGGACGTAAGAGAAAATAGGATTTTGGTTACCTACCGGTAAATCATTTTCTCGTAGTCCGTAGAGGATGCTGGGCGCCCGCCCAGCGCTTCGTGATCCTGCAGTGGTTCTTTAGTTCAGTACTGCTTAATTCTGGGTTAAGTAATGTTTTGTTACTTGGTAAGTAACCTTGTTCAGCCGTTGCTGATGTTTCAAGCTAGTTAGCTTGGTTTGCCTTGTGTGTGAGCTGGTGTGAATCTCGACACTATCTGTGTAATTCCTTCTCTCGAAGATGTCCGTCTCCTCCGGGCACAGTTACTAGACTGAGTCTGGTAGGAGGGGCACAGAGGGAGGAGCCAGCTCACACTCTCAAACTCTTAAAAGTGCCAATGGCTCCTGGTGGACCCGTCTATACCCCATGGTACTAATGTGGACCCCAGCATCCTCTACGGACTACGAGAAAAGGATTTACCGGTAGGTAACCAAAATCCTATATTTTTTTTTATGTGAAGGGTAAATGCTGGCTGCTCTTGCATGTAGCCCACAAATGTTAGCCAGTTTTTTTTTTAAACTGCAATTTAGATTTCAGTTTGAACACAGCCCACCCAAATCTAACTCTCTCTGCACATGTTACATCTGCCCACCTACAGTGCAATATGTTTTTTTTGGGGCAACTTTTTTACTTTATTTACAAACCTGAATCAGACCCCCGCTGTGTGTTCTCCTTTATGTTTCCTCCTAGGTAACAACTTTCTTAGAAGGTGCCTTGTGTGTGACAGCCTGTAAACATGCACCCTATTACACCAGATGTACCGTATATACTCGAGTATAAGTCGACCCGAATATAAGCCGAGGCACCTCATTTTACCTCAAAAAACTGGGAAAAATTACTGACTCTAGTATAATCCTAGGTTGGGAAATGCACGTGCCAGGGGTTTTCATGCTCAGGGTGTCATGCTCGTTGCCAGGGGTTTCATGCTGTAGGTGTTATGCTTGTTGCCAGGGGGTAATGCTTGTTGCTAGGGCTGTGCCCCCAGTGCCACATATACCCCCAGTGACCGATATCCCCCCACAGTGCCAGATAAAAACATGCCCCCCAGTAGTTGTGCCCCCTCTTTCTTTGCCCCCAGTAGTTGTGCCCCCTCTTTCTTTGCCCCCTGTCGCTGTGCCCCTGTTGCCTCTTAGAAACACACACACACAAAATAATAAAAACAATACTTACCACTGCCCCGCTCCTGCTTCCCGACCGCTTCTGCTCCGTCCGGCCGCCCGCTCCTCTCTATGGCCGTTTCTCCCATAGTAGCGCCGCACAGATACTAGAGGTCAATAATGACCTCTAGCGTCTGTCCCTGGAGCCGGCTACAGCGGACGCCCACACAGCCCACAGCATCTGCTGCAGCCGTGAGCTGACTCGAGTATAAGCCGAGGGGGGCTTTTTCAGCATAGAAAAATGTGCTGAAAAAGTCGGCTTATACTCGAGTATATACGGTAAATGGAAATGACATCTCTTCCTAAATCTGTCCTGCATGCTACCTGCCACAGCCCAATGCTTCTATCACACACTTACATGGCTGCTAGGGAGGATGGTGCATCTCTGTCTTGCTTCACACTAATTGCACAGATCCTCCTAGTTTACTGATATTCGCTGAAAGGTGTAAAACGATGGGATTTCACTTTCTTTCTTGTAGTGGAGAGAAGACGAAGAGATAAAATTAATAATTGGATCGTCCAGCTGTCCAAAATCATTCCAGACTGCAACACGGAAAGCAGCAAAACTGGAGCGGTAGGAGGAGCCGCCCTATCCAGTGTCTGTACAGCCTTCTAACCTATTTTATTGCGCACCTGTCACTTACACATCAGACAGCCTATATATACATCTTTACTGCTGTAGACCGCTTCGTACACATCGGCACTAGCTATCTTCTATATGTTTGTGTGTATATAGATATAGATGTTTTATATATAGAGAGAGATATAATTAAATGAGGAAGCCATCTATGGCATGAGACTCCAAGATGCTTCTGTTTGTCTCCGAATGATCATGTGATATTTGTGTCACAAGATCTTAGGAACACACACAAAGCCAACTTATGTAATACGTGTGTCATTAGTGCGGTATGTACAGTACAGGGGCATAGGCGCAGTATAAAGCTTATTTATATATATATATATATATATATATATATATATATATATATATATATATATATATATATATATAATATGTCATTATTGCAGCAAGTACATGAGTGAGGGAGAGGCACACTATGGTCCTCAATCCGAGTTGTTTGCTCGATAGCTGCTTTTAGCAGCCGTGCAAACGCTAAACCGCCGCCCTCTGGGAGTGTATCTTAGCTTATCAGAAGTACGAACGAAATGATCGCAGAGCGGCTACAAAATAATTTTGTGCATTGTCAGAGTAGCTCCAGACCTACTCAGCGCTAGCGATCACTTCAGACTTTTCAGTTCCTGTTTTGACGTCACGAACACGCCCTGCATTCGGCCAGCCACGCCTGCGTTTCCCCAACCACGCCCGCGTTTTTATCTGGCACGCCCGCGTTTTTCCACACACTCCCTGAAAACGGTCAGTTGACACCCAGAAACGCCCACTGCATGTCAATCACTCTGCGGCTACCAGTGCGACTGAAATGCTTCGCTAGACCTTGTGTGAAACCACGTCGTTCGCTGAAATAGTACTTCGCGCCTGCGCATTGCGGCGCATACGCAGAAGTGCCGTATTTTTGCCTGATCGCTGCGACCGGAATCTGCTAGCAAACAACTCTGAATGACCCCCAATGTGCAAATTACTACAAACTGCTATTAGGTTTGTGCATAGTAACTATCAGTGTGACACAAATGTACAATGACAGCAGCTACCCTTTACGATGATTGTATTAAAGCGTATCCTTCCCTATCTTGGGTAAGAAGTCCGTTGTACTGTAGACGCGCAGACAGTGTGAGGTTGTGTAAGTAATGCAGAGCATCATCTTTTGAAGTTGTAACTTTTTAAGTTGGCGCTCGAACTGCTTTAAGCTGCTTTATTAGCATGTGGAGATTCCGCCTTTCGCCTCACACTGCCTCCATTCCTAGTGTAGATTTGTCAGCGTGCCTCCTCCGTGATATAATGGGTCTGGAAAGGCAGCTCACCAGGGGACTAACCACTTTCCCTTTTAAGGCAGGATGGGGAACCTTCGGCCCTGCAGCTGTTTAACTACACATCCCAGCATGCCCTGCAACAGTTTTAGCATCGCCAAATAGAAAAACAGTAGCAAGGCATGCTGGTATGTGTAGTTCAACAACAGCTGGAGGGCCGAAGGTTTCCCATCCCTGCTTTAAGGCAACAGATTCACAAAAGAATAAGAGACAATTTGGGAAGCGCCTTTTCTAACCCAAAAATGCTCAAATTTGATACAATATAATACTATTTATTAAAAGACAATAACTAAAATTATAAAAATTATATTCAACTACAATCCAAAATGCTGTGTGTGTATATATCTAAATTATAGTTCAGTCCTAGTCCTTATAGATGGTATAATCACAAATGCATACAGTACCCAGACTGGTACTTAGGCAAGGCAGCTGGTGTACACCCAGTAATGCCCCAGTGGGCCCGCTGGTGGCAGTCACTGTGGTCCACGCTGTGTTAAACACCTCCACGGGTAAGTGTTGGGATGGTAGTCTATTGTATAGCTGATTAAATTTGATATGCTGATTTCTGGTTCTCGGATGAGTCCCGTACAGGCATAATAGAGCAGTTGCCGGCTATGAAGTCCACTGCTCACAGACTTAAAATACACTGATGGTCCGGTCCCCAGACGGAGGAGTAACAGGGGGCAATAAGGGGCTCAGTCCGGCCACACTGCTGTAAACAATAAGTAGCTGCATAACTGAGCCGGATCACAAAGACCGTTCAAGCACACAGCAGCCGCTTGCACCACCGCTAAGACTCTGTGGCTGGGATCCGGATAGGGAATTTCCTAAGGATGCCGCAGTCCGTTGGTAATACAGCAAGACTCACCGAGTATCTTTCGTAGTGTGTAGGGGAGCGGCAGCAGTTACCAGGTGTAGATTCAGTCTTGCAGTGCGTGGTTCCAGGGCAGGTTCATTGAAAATAGAAGCGGCTTGTGTGTCTGCAGGGATCAACCATCTCGGTGTGCGAGGGCAGAGCCGGCCCTAACCAATATGATGCCCTAGGCAAGATTTTGGCTGGTGCCCCCTAGCACCACCGCTGGTTCTGCCTCTGACCTTGCACCTCTTTCCCAGCACCATCACCCCTCACCCATAACAGTCCTTATTTTGGTGTTTGTACCCCCTATATTTTAAATAGGAACAGTTCGCACATTTGGCGCACAGCCCAAAAAGGGGTGTGTTTTTGCTGGCAAGGGGCATGGCCACACAATAGTAATCCCAATTCAAAATACGCCACACAGTACTGCAACTTTATTCACATTTGATCATGCGATAGTGTCCATAATTCATATTACATCCCACAGTAGTATCACTTTACCTTATAAACCCTGCTACTCACAGTAGAGCCCCTTATTCACATTACATCACACTGAATTGCTCCTTATTCACATTACACCACACCCTATTGCTCTTTATTCACATTAGATGACATAGTAGTGCTGTTTCTATATGCAACGCCACACAGTAGAGCACCTTATAGACATAATGCCACACAGTAATGCCCCTTACACATAATACCACACAGTAATGCCCCTTACACATATGAGACACATTATTAATGTCCTTATAAACATAATGCGCCTTACACATTATGACAACCCTTATTAATGCCCTTTTACGCATAATGTCCCTTGCATATATGCCGCACATTATTAATGCCCTTATACACATAATGACACACAGTGCCCCCTACACATTTGCTGCACATTATTAGTGCCCCTATACACATAATGACACTCATACAGTAGTACCCTGTTACGGGTCTGGGACTCCAGGTCGACAACAAAAAGGTCCACACACTTTAGGTCGACACCAATTGGTCGACACACCTTAGGTCGACACCAATTTGTCGCCATGGACAAAAGGTCGACAGGGACAAGATCGACATGGAAAAAAGGTCGACATGAGTTTTTTATGTTTTTTGGGTGTCGTTTTCTTCATAGAGTGACCGGGAACCCCAATTAGTGCACCGCGTCCCCTCGCATGGCTCTCTTCACTCGCCATGCTTCGGGCATGGTGCCTTTGCTCCGCTCGCCACAGATTACCTGTCCAATCGTAGTCCACGTGGATCGTTAAGTATGAAAAGGTTCCAAAAAAGAAAAAAATTGTGAAAAACTCATGTCGACCTTTTTCCATGTTGACCTAAGGTGTGTCGACCAACTGGCGTCGACCTAAGGTGTCGACCTTTTTGTTGTCGACCTGGAGTCCGGATACCCCCTGTTACACATATGCCGCACATTATTAATGCCCTTATACACATAATGACACGCATAGTGCCCCTTACACATGTTGCACATTATTAATGCATTTTTACATGACACACATAATGCTCCTTACACATATTCCAAACACTACTGCACAACCAACCCACTCACATGCACACAGCCCTCACACTAACCTGTGACCTCTGCCTCTGCTTGGATACAGATGTGTCCACATAAATCTTGCCTCAATGCTAACGTCGGGCACCTTTTTTTTTTCATTGCATTGCTATGTGGCTAGGATGCACAAGCAGCTTCTGCTGATTAAAATGATATGCAGCATGCCTATATTCTGTTTGAGACTGTGGCTGTATCTGCATATGAAATGCTACATACAGAATATAGGCATGCCAGATATCACTTTAATCAGCAGATGCTGCTGATGCCCCTAGGCATACCAAATGCCCTAGGCAATTGCCTAGTTTGCCTATGACTATGGCCGGCTCTGTACGAGGGTAAAAATTTAGCACCGTTCCAAGTGTCACCCTTGTCATCATCAGACTAGGCGCTGCATACCAAAGGTAGGTATGGATACCCTCTTTATACATTCATCTTAAAAAGTAGCTTCTGCAATATTGTGAGCTTAGCTAGTATTGAAAATAAATGCAGAACCCTAATCCGCAAGAAAAAGGAAAAGGGGGTAAACCATGTAAATTTATCATTTGTAGCTCAGATGTCAGCTTCTCACATGTTCTTTCACTCAGATAGCCCTACATATTGCTCTGTTGTGCTTTAATAATGTCAAATCTGCTACCCCCCTTGAGCGACGCTTATTAAATTAATAAATATCCTTTTGCCGGCTACAGCAAAGTAAAGGCGGAATCCTCTCCAAAGCCTGCGATTACATCCGCGAGCTGCGCCAGACCAGCCAGCGCATGCAGGAAACCTTCAAGGAGGCGGAGCGGCTCCAGATGGACAACGAGCTGTTGCGTCAGCAGGTGCGTTCTCCGTGTACCATTATACCATGTCTTTGCATACAGGCGCTGCCAGACCCATTTCTTGGTAGATGTGATGAGAATGAAAAACGTTTGTCAAACAAGAATATCGTATCCTATATGTAATGGGGAACTTTGAACGTAATATTGTCACCTGCCTTCCCGTTAGGACACAGGTTGAGCCTCCCAAATCCAATATCCAAAATATTCCGAAATCCAAAAAATTTTGAGCGTGATTCCGATAGTAACACCTGTGCTTTCTGATGGCTCAAAATACACAAACTTTGTTTCATAACCCCAAATGATTAAGAATATTGTATTAAATGACCCTGTGTGTAGAAGGTATATATGAAACATGAATGCATATCGCGTTTAGACTTGGGTCCCATTCCCAAGATATCTCATTATTTTAAGCAAATATTCGAAAAACATTTGGAATATTGGAGGTTGAACCTGTATTGGTTTTCTTTAGTTGTGTAGATGAGTCTAATACATAAACGTACAGCCCCTGACTTTATCAAAACAAAGCAGAGTTGGTTTTGTATTGTGGACTTGTAGCGTGGTCTGGTGATATTGCTGTGGGTGGTGATAACACAGAGGTAGTGTAATTGCGGCCAGTGATTCGTGGGGTGGTACAGTAAGAGACTAAAACAACTCCCTCTGATACCCTTCTTCAGGAACACTGTTTCTACCATAGATAACCGGTGATTACTAGCTATATGATTACCACATTCCTACAGAGTACAAAAACTTCAAGGACAGCGAAGGGAAAAATAAACATTAAAATTAATTGTTTTTAATAACCCATATAAAAACATTCAAATATGCCATATTCTATTTGATATAATTAAAATATGCAATTCATACCATATTACTATCTTTTGTTGCCAACCAGAGAATATTAAACACTCCTAACTATGTATAATAGCATGCAGCTAAACACTTAACCTGAGCAATCTCATCCAACCCTATTGTCACAATTGTAACCTTTTTCGTCAGTCTGCTACAATAGTAACTGATGTTAGTGCCTGTGTAGCTGTTTAACAACCCTCCATTTATATTTCAAGTAGCAGTTCTTTGAGTGCACAATTGGTTAAAAAGCGGTCTCCACACGGAGTTTCCCCGTATGCTTAAGCTGGTATTGGATGATACTTTCAGCTTTATAGTCATTCATAGTCCCCGCTCATCAGTACCATAGGAATGTTCATCTACGTATTAATTTGCAGCTTTACACGTGCTTAAATACCTCTCCCGGCTGTCGCCTTCAAAACTAGCCTTATCCGGAGTCCACCGTATGATGGATAACAGGTAAGATGTCCAATCCTTTACATGTGTAAATAGCTGCCTCTGGCTGGCCGGCACTTACTTCGAGTATCCAACTCTCCCTTGCAGTAAATATGACAAACGCGTTTCTCCGCTTAGAGTTCCGTCAGCGGCTTCATCAGTGACTATAGACACTGATGAAGCCGCTGACGAAACTTTAAGCGGAGAAACGCGTTTGTCATATTTACTGCAAGGGAGAGTTGGATACTCGAAGTAAGTGTCGGCCGGCCAGAGGCAGCTATTTTACATGTAAAAGATTGGACATCTTACCTGTTATCCATCATACGGTGGACTCCGGATAAGGGTAGTTTTGGAGGCGACAGCCGGGAGAGGTATTTAAGCACGTGTAAAGCTGCAAATGAATACGTAGATGAACATTCCTATGGTTCTGATGAGCGGGGACTATGAATGACTATAAAGCTGGAAGTATCATCCAATACCAGCTTAAGTATACGGGGAAACTCCGTGTGGAGACCGCTTTTTAACCAATTGTGCACTCAAAGAACTGCTACTTGAAATATAAATGGAGGCTTGTTAAACAGCTACACAGGCACTAAATTACAAACATCAGTTACTACTGTAGCAGACTGACGAAAAAGGTTACAATTGTGACAATAGGGTTGGAGGAGATTGCTCAGGTTAAGTGTTTAGCTGCATGCTATTATACATAGTTAGGAGTGTTTAATATTCTCTGGTTGGCAACAAAAGATAGTAATATGGTATGAATTGCATATTTTAATTATATCAAATAGAATATTGTATATTTGAATGTTTTTATATGGATTATTAAAAACAATTAATTTTAATGTGAATGTGCCAGCGCTGTCCTTGTATTTTTTGTATGTTGTTGTTCAGGCTGTGAACACAGCCTTTTGGACATAGCAGCAGGCGTCTTCACAACAACAATAGCGCCGGATTTTGTGTGTATATATTCCTACAGAGTAGTTGGGTACCAATGCCTTTTGACAGGCTTTCATCACAGGGATTACTCCTTTTCCCCCAAATGTGTTGCCTAAGGCTGGACCTTCGCAGCTCCTCCATTCCCTGGTGTTCTGTAGGTGTTTTTGGTGGATGTTCAAGGCTCTATGTAACACTTGAACCTACTTTCTCATACGTCCTAGAGGATGCTGGGGATGCTTCAAGAACCATGGGGTATAGACGGGATCCGCAGGAGACATGGGCACTTTAAGACTTTAAAAGGGGTGTGAACTGGCTCCTTCCTCTATGCCCCTCCCCCAGACTCCAGTTAGATTCTGTGCCCAGTGAGACTGGATGCACACTGAGGAGCTCTCCAGAGTTTCTCAGAAAAAAGTCTTTGTTCGGTTTATTATTTTCAGGGAGACCTGCTGGCAACAAGCTCCCTGCATCGTGGGACTGAGGGGAGAGAAGCAGACCTACTTCTGTGAGTTTCAAGGCTCTGCTTCTTAGGCTACTGGACACCATTAGCTCCAGAGGGTCTGATCGCTAGGTACGCCTAGATGCTCGTTCCCGGAGCCGTGCCGTCACCTCCCTTGCAGAGCCAGAAGTCAGAAGCCGGGTGAGTAGAAGATGATCAGAAGATTTCAGTGACGGCTTTTGAGGTACCGCGCAGCGGCCGCGCTGCACGCCATGCTCCCACATACAAAACGGCACTACAGGGCGCAGGGGGGGGCGCCCTGGGCAGCATAAAACCTCAATAAGGACTGGCATAAGAGTATACAGTGCCTGGGCACTAAATACAGACCCCTGCTAGTATAAATATATAAAAATAAGCGGGACTGTAGCGCGCTATTAAGGGGGCGTGGCTTAGCCCTCACAGCTCTAACCAGTGCAATTTTCTCTTCACAGCTGCAGAGATGCTGAGCATGGCTTCCCACACTGCTGTACAAGTAACGGTGCAAAACCGGGGGGGATGTTTGGGGGGGCACAGTTGATTTGGTGCTATTTTATTGATATTAAAAGCGCTAACAGGTCTGGGCAGTATATTACACGCTTCAGAACTGGGATAGGCGCTGGGTTGTGAGCTGGCAAAACTACCTCTGTGTGTCTCTAACAGGCTTTGCTGTGGGTCTGTCCCCTATAGCCCAGTGTTGTTGTGGGTGTCGGTACGCGTGTGTCGACATGTCTGAGGCTGAGTGCTCTTCCCAGGAGGAGCCTGGAGTAGGGACAGAAAAGACTGTGGGAGTGACTGTGTCGGCTCTGCCGACGGCTGAATGGGTAAATGTTTTGAATGCAAATGTGGCTCGGTTGCATAAAAGATTAGATAAATAAAAGGTCTAAGAACCTGACATGGAGAAAATCCATGGAGGATGCATTGTCGCAAGCTCAGACCCCCTCGGGGTCACAGAAACGTACATTTACCCAGATAGCAGATACAGATACCGACACGGACTCTGATTCCAGTGTCGACTATAGTGATGCCAGATTGAATCCTAAACTGGCTAAGAGCGTTCAGTACATGATTGTGGCGATAAAAGGCGTACTACATATCACTAAGGATCCTGCTGTTCCTGACACAAGGGTCTGTATGTATAAAGGAAAGAAACCTGAGGTAACGTTTCCTCCCTCTCATGAACTGAACGCTCTTTTTGAAAAATCTTGGGAAAATCCTGACAAGAAGGTACAAGTTCCCAAGAGAATTCCGGTGGCATATCCGTTACCCTCTTGGGAAAGGGAAAAGTGGGAGTCAACCCCCACGGTGGACAAAGCTCTATCGCGTCTGTCCAGAAAGGTGGCGCTTCCATCTCCAGACACGGCAGCACTAAAGGATCTTGCAGATGGTGAGCAGAAAAATACACTACAATCCATTTATGTCACTACAGGTACGCTGCTCAGGCCTGCCGTTGCATCGGCATGGGTGAGTAGCGCTATAGAAAAGTGGGCAGATAACTTGTCATCTGATATAGATTCCCTGGACAGGGATAGTGTGCTTTTGACTCTGGGTCATATCAGGGACGCTGCAGCCTATCTTAAAGAAGCTGCGAGGGATATTAGCCTATTGGGATCAAGGGCCAATGCCATGGCAGTCTCGGCTAGGAGGGCATTGTGGATTCATCAATGGAATGCTGATGCTGACTCTAAGAAGACTATGGAGTCTCTACCGTTTAACGGTAGGGTCTTGTTTGGTGACGGCCTCACTGACCTGGTGTCTACGGCTATCGGGGGTAAGTCATAATTTTTACCTTATGTTCCTGCACAACAAAAGAAAAAGCCCCACTATCAGATGCAGTCCTTTCGGCCCAATAAATACAAAAAAAGGACGAGGATCCTCCTTTCTTGCTACGAGAGGAAGAGGAAGGGGAAAAAGGTCACAGGCTGTGGCAAGTTCCCAAGAGCAGAAGTCCTCCCCGGCTTCAACCAAATCCACCGCATGACGCTGGGGCTCCTCTGCGGGACTCCGCACCGGTGGGCGCAAGTCTCCAACTCTTTAGTCAGGTCTGGGTTCGCTCGGCCCTGGATCCTTGGATGTTAGAAATAGTAGCCCAAGGGTACAAATTGGAGTTTCAGGACATGCCCCCTCACCGATTTTTCAAATCGACCTTGCCAGCTTCTCTTCCAGAAAGGGAGGTAGTATGCGCTGCAATACTAAAGCTGTGTCAAAATCAGGTCATTGTCACGGTACCCCTGTCACAACAGGGGGAAGGCTTTTATTTGAGCCTGTTAGTGGTCCCGAAGCCGGATGGCTCGGTCAGACCGATTCTGAACCTAAAATCCCTCAATTTCTATCTAAAAAAAATTCAAATTCAAGATGGAATCTCTCCGAGCAGTGATCTCCAGTCTGGAGGAGGGGGATTTTATGGTGTCGGTCGACATAAAGGATACCTACTTACACGTCCCCATATATCCTCCACATCAGGCTTACCTGAGGTTTGCTGTTCAGGATTGTCTTTACCAATTTCAGACGTTGCCGTTTGGTCTGTCCACGGCTCCGAGAATTTTCACCAAGGTTATGGCAGAAATGATGGCTCTCCTGCGCAAGCAGGGAGTCACAATTATCCCGTACTTGGACGATCTCCTGATAAAGGCGAGATCCAAGGAGCAATTACTAAAAAACGTTACGCTCTCACTGACAATTCTGCAACAACATGGTTGGCTCCTAAACTTGCCAAAATCACAGTTGGTTCTGACAACACAGCTGTCGTTCCTGGGTATGATTCTGGATACAGAATTACAGAGTTTTTCTTCCAGTGGAAAAGGCTCTGGAAATACAGAACATGGTAAAACAGATTTTGAAACCGGCAAGAGTGTCGATTCTTCAATGCACTCGGTTGCTGGGGAAGATGGTGGCGGCCTACGAGGCCATTCAGTTTGGCAGGTTCCATGCCAGAGTGTTTCAGTGGGACCTGTTGGACAAGTGGTCCGGGTCTCACCGGTACATGCACCGGAAAATAATCCTATCTTCCAGGACCAGAATCTCTCTCCTGTGGTGGCTGCACAGTTCTCACCTCCTAGAGCAGGCGTTCCCAACTGCGGTCCTCAAGGCACACCAACAGTGCAGGTTTTAGTGATATCCAGGCTTCAGCACAGATGGTTAAATCAAAATAACTGAGGTACTAATTAAGTCACCTGTGTTCAAGCCTGGATATCACTAAAACCAGGACTGTTAGTGTGCTTTGAGGACCGCGGTTGGGAAACACTGTCCTAGAGGGACGCAAGTTCGGGATTCAGGATTGGATCCTGGTGACTACAGATGCAAGTCTACGAGGCTGGGGAGCAGTCACACATGGAAAAAAATTTCAGGGAAAATAGTCAAGCCAGGAGGCTTGTCTGCACATAAACATTCTGGAATTAAGGGCCATTTACAACGGCCTTCTGCAAGCGGAACATCATCTTCGCGGTCTGCCCGTCTTGATTCAGTAGGGCAACATAACAGCAGTGGCGTACATAAACCTAAAGGGCGGAACAAGGAGCAGAGCGGCGATGGCGGAGGCCACGAAAGTTCTTTGCTGGGCGGAGAGACATGCAAGCGCTCTGTCAGCAGTCTTCATTCCAGGAGTGGACAACTGGGAAGCAGACTTCCTCAGCAGACACGATCTCCATCCAGGAGAGTGGGGTCTTCATCAAGAGGTCTTTGCAGAAGTGACAAGTCGTTGGGGAAATCCTCAAATAGACATGATGGCGTCTCGCCTCAACAAGAAACTTCAGAGATATTGTTCCAGGTCGAGGGACCCGCAAGCAATAGCGGTGGACGCCCTAGTGACACCGTGGGTGTTTCTGTCAGTCTATGGGTTCCCTCCACTTCCACTCATTCCAAAGGTGATAAAGATCATAAGAAGAACAAGGGTTCAAGCGATACTCATTGTTCCAGACTGGCCAAGGAGGGCCTGGTATCCAGATCTTCAGGAGTTGCTCATAGAAGATCCCTGGCCTCTTCCTCTACGATAGGACCTGTTACAACAAGGACCGTGCATGTATCAAGACGTACCGCGGCTGCGTTTGACGGCATGGCGGTTGAGCGCCAAATCTTAGCCCGAGGGGGCGTGGCCTGGAGGCTGATCAGGCAGGCGTGATCTTTATGAGCTCCCAGGGATCTGGGTGTTCTAACGATATAAAACATCCTTTTCACATCTACTGCCCACTGCAAAAGCCCTGTCCTGCTACATTTAGGAGTGGGGATAGCAGTGAGCTAGGCTGCAGAGTCGGGGAGCCGGTTTTCTGGCTCCTGCGGATTGCGGCCTACTCGCTGCCCCGAAGCCGGGGCCTCGATTTGCCCTCGTTCCCCCGCCGCGAGAGGGGACCCCCGGGACGCGGCACTATTGATCCCGGACCCTGCACCTACCTTGCCCTTGCCTTGGGCGTGAACTGACAAGTGCTGCAGTCCCCGCCGCGCGGAGAGAGGCGACCCGGGACCCGTCTGGAGCCAGGCCGGGAGCTCCGGCGTTACAGCGGCGGCCATCTTGGTCACTAGCAGCCGGAGGGAGAGTGGACGGAGACCCGGCGGCGGAGCTCAGCGGCGCACAGAGTTATCTCCCCAGCCGCGCTGTCCTGACTGGAGGGACCGCTCTCCCCCTCCTCTCACCCTCACAATCCCCGCACAGAGGTGCGCATCACGCTGCGGCGGGAAGACCGGCGGCTCGGCCGTGGCCCTCCCTGGCTGAATAAAGCAGTGCTACTGCCTCCCAGCTCCTGCTGCAACCCATATGATCACTCCCCACTACCTGTGGCAGATATCCTCAGTCCAGGAACCCATTTTGTAAAAGCCTTAGACCATCTTAATGCTCTAAGCTACCCCTCCGGGCACTGATAAGATTATACTTGGACCAGTACGGTCCGGATCTACGGGAGCCCTGCTGCCCGGCCCCGTGCTGAATCGGGGGACCTCCTGGGGTCACGTTACACCCCCCCCCCCCCCCCCCCCGGATGAGAGATAATTAGGAAGCTTGCTCCCGCTTCCATCCACCAATACTCTTCCTGTCCGTAGGGGCCCTCTAGCTTCTAGATTTCTCCTCCTTGCTGATTGGCGCCTCACATTGCCATGCATTGCCCTGAACTCTTGTTCTCTACTACTCTACCCAGGGCCACCTGATGGCCATCTGAGACCAGGCCACGGGGGGTGACCGCTCCCTAGGAACCATGTTGCCGTCTGCATTCTGCTGATCCTGACACATCTTGAGCTACTTGTAAACATCCTCTTCACTGTCCCCTCCCGGAATATGAGACGTGCCTCGAAATCCTCTAGACGGAGCAAAAACAACCAACCTCGAAAAGTCACGAGGTCTCAAGCGGACCTGAGGCCCTTCCTTCATCCCACGACCTCCCCACAGATGGAGAACCGTTCCTCTCCCCGCTCCCCGACCTCCCCCTCTGCTTCCTCGACCTCGAACCCGGCTGATGAGATGGCTGACCCTGCGTCAGCTAGCGGTCGCGAGCTCCGGGAAATCCTAACCTTCATGAGGTCCCTTCCCACAAAGCAAGACCTTCAAGACACTATTAGGAATGAGCTCGCACCATCAAAAGCGACATTTCACACCTGTCTGACCGGGTGGTAACTCTGGAGGAAGAGCAAGAAGCCAGCGCTTCCTGTATGTCCCAGCTGAGGGACTCTGTCCTTGCTCAGTCCAAGGAAATCCGGGCTTTACAGTCCAGAATGACGGATATCGACAACAGGGGCAGACGGAATAACATCCGAGTCCGTGGTCTCCCGGAGGAAGTTCCCCAATCTGGGTTAGTGGACGCTCTGTCCAAGATATTCAACGAACTCTTGGAAAAGGATTCAGATATCGTCATCACTTTCGACAGAGCCCACAGAGCCCTTAGGCCGAGGGGCCTCTCCACTGACCGGCCTCGTGACGTCATTTGCCGGCTCCATTACTTCGCCCAGAAGGAGGAGATCATGTCCAAGGCCAGGCAACTTGATGGTATCGACTTCAATGGCTGCGCTATAAGCCTCTATCAAGATCTTTCTTGGTTCACACTCCAGCAGCGGAAATCCTTGAAGCCCCTGACGGACGAGCTGCGGAAACGTCAGCTTCGCTACCGTTGGGGTTTCCCTTTTAACCTCCAAGCCTGTTCCTCCAGGAAATGGTACACCCTATCTTCCCACACAGGCCTCACCCCGTTCTGCACCTCACTAGGCCTACCTCCATTGTCTATTCCGGATTGGGAGTTTCCTCTTCCTGATGTTCCTCCCCCTAAGCGGACTCCTAACGCGCAACCATGGCAAGAGGTTCGAGGCACCGGGAGGAGATCCCAGTCAACTACATCTCCCTCCAAGACCGATTTGCTGTAATGGACCCTTCTGATTGATATTGTTATCCCTGCTCTTTTTTTCCTCCTACAGAAACTCTTGCTGCTAACGCAATGTTGGAGGGTATTTTTCTTTCTTGAAGGGTTCTCACACATGTTAAGTGTTACCTCCTAGCTGTTTACGGAGGTTATTGATAAATGGTTAATATCCTTGCTCATGCTGGCCCGTGAGGGGAGGGGGCTGCTGCCCTTGTCCCCCCTCTGCCCCCTCCTTTTTGTATTGTAGGATTTTTTTCCTCTCCTTTTTCTTGTGTCAGTTTAAATATGTTTTTGTTGTTATCATGGTTCCGGCTGCGGTTCACTCCCATTCCCCCATATTATACCCGCCTTTGGCTATATGCCGGTAGGGAGACTGACGGTGTTACGGTTCAGTCTCTCTCCTGCGGGTCTTTTGCTGATGTTATTACATTGTTTCTCTGACGTCCTAGTGGATGCTGGGACTCCGTCAGGACCATGGGGAATAGCGGCTCCGCAGGAGACAGGGCACAAAAGTAAAAGCTTTAGGATCAGGTGGTGTGCACTGGCTCCTCCCCCTATGACCCTCCTCCAAGCCTCAGTTAGGTTTTTGTGCCCGGCCGAGAAGGGTGCAATCTAGGTGGCTCTCCTAAAGAGCTGCTTAGAGTAAAAGTTTTATTAGGTTTTTTATTTTCAGTGAGTGCTGCTGGCAACAGGCTCACTGCAACGAGGGACTTAGGGGAGAAGAAGTGAACTCACCTGCGTGCAGGATGGATTGGCTTCTTAGGCTACTGGACACTAGCTCCAGAGGGACAATCACAGGTACAGCCTGGATGGGTCACCGGAGCCGCGCCGCCGACCCCCTTGCAGATGCTGAAGAGAGAAGAGGTCCAGAAATCGGCGGCTGAAGACTTCTCAGTCTTCATGAGGTAGCGCACAGCACTGCAGCTGTGCGCCATTGCTCTCAGCACACTTCACACCAACGGTCACTGAGGGTGCAGGGCGCTGGGGGGGGCGCCCTGGGCAGCAATGATAGTACCTATACTGGCTAAAAATACATCACATATAGCCTCTGGGGCTATATGGATGTATTTAACCCCTGCCAGGTTGTCAGAAAAACGGGAGAAGAAGCCCGCCGAAAAGGGGGCGGGGCCTATTCTCCTCAGCACACAGCGCCATTTTCCCTCACAGAACTGCTGGTGGGAAGGCTCCCAGGCTCTCCCCTGCACTGCACTACAGAAACAGGGTTAAAACAGAGAGGGGGGGCACTTATTTGGCGATATGATTATATATTAAGATGCCCCAAGGGAAAACACTTATATAAAGGTTGTCCCTGTATAATTATAGCGTTTTGGTGTGTGCTGGCAAACTCTCCCTCTGTCTCCCCAAAGGGCTAGTGGGGTCCTGTCCTCTATCAGAGCATTCCCTGTGTGTGTGCTGTGTGTCGGTACGTGTGTGTCGACATGTATGAGGACGATGTTGGTGAGGAGGCGGAGCAATTGCCTGTAATGGTGATGTCACTCTCTAGGGATCGACACCGGAATGGATGGCTTATTTAAGGAATTACGTGATAATGTCAACACGCTGCAAGGTCGGTTGACGACATGAGACGGCCGGCAAACAAATTAGTACCTGTCCAGGCGTCTCAAACACCGTCAGGGGCTTTAAAACGCCCATTTACCTCAGTCGGTCGACACAGACACGGACACTGACTCCAGTGTCGACGGTGAAGAAACAAACGTATTTTCCATTAGGGCCACACGTTACATGTTAAGGGCAATGAAGGAGGTGTTACATATTTCTGATACTACAAGTACCATAAAAAAGGGTATTATGTGGGGTGTGAAAAAACTACCTGTAGTTTTTCCTGAATCAGATAAATTATATGAAGTGTGTGATGATGTGTGGGTTTCCCCCGATAGAAAATTATTGGCGGTATACCCTTTCCCGCCAGAAGTTAGGGCGCGTTGGGAAACACCCCTTAGGGCGGATAAGGCGCTCACACGCTTATCAAAGTGGCGGTACCGTCTCCAGATAGGGCCGCCCTCAAGGAGCCAGCTGATAGGAGGCTGGAAAATATCCTAAAAAGTATATACACACATACTGGTGTTATACTGCGACCAGCGATCGCCTCAGCCTGGATGTGCAGCGCTGGGGTGGCTTGGTCGGATTCCCTGACTGAAAATATTGATACCCTTGACATGGACAGTATTTTATTGACTATAGAGCATTTAAAGGATGCATTTCTATATATGCGAGATGCACAGAGGGATATTTGCACTCTGGCATCAAGAGTAAGTGCGATGTCCATATCTGCCAGAAGTTGTTTATGGACACGACAGTGGTCAGGTGATGCAGATTCCAAACGGCACATGGAAGTATTGCCGTATAAAGGAGAAAAAGACACCGTCTTTTCAGCCTAAGTCCCCATAAGGGCAAGCGGGCAAAAGGCCAGTCATATCTGCCCAGGGATAGAGGAAAGGGAAGAAGACTGCAGCAGGCAGCCCATTCCCAGGAACAGAAGCCCTCCACCGCTTCTGCCAAGTCCTCAGCATGACGCTGGGGCCGTACAAGCGGACTCAGGTGCGGTGGGGGGTCGTCTCAAGAGTTTCAGCACGCAGTGGGCTCACTCGCAAGTGGACCCCTGGATCCTACAAGTAGTATCCCAGGGGTACAGATTGGAAATTCGAGACGTCTCCCGCTCGCAGGTTCCTGAAGTCTGCTTTACCAACGTCTCCCTCCGACAGGGAGGCAGTATTGGAAAAAATTCACAAGCTGTATTCCCAGCAGGTGATAATCAAAGTACCCCTCCTACAACAAGGAAAGGGGTATTATTCCACACTATATTGTGGTACTGAAGCCAGACGGCTCGGTGAGACCTATTCTAAATCTGAAATATTTGAACACTTACATACAAAGGTTCAAATCAAGATGGAGTCACTCAGAGCAGTGATAGCGAACCAGGAAGAAGGGGACTATATGGTGTCCCGGGACATCAGGGATGCTTACCTCCATGTCCCAATTTGCCCTTCTCACCAAGGGTACCTCAGGTTCGTGGTACAGAACTGTCACTATCAGTTTCAGACGCTGCCGGTTGGATTGTCCGCGGCACCCCGGGTCCTTACCAAGGTAATGGCCGAAATGATGATTCTTCTTCAAAGAAAATGGACGATCTCCTGATAAGGGCAAGGTCCAGAGAACAGTTGGAGGTCGGAGTAGCACTATCTCAAGTAGTTCTACGACAGCACGGGTGGATTCAAAATATTCCAAAACCGCAGCTGTTTCCGACGACACGTATGCTGTTCCTAGGGATGATTCTGGACACAGTCCAGAAAAGGGTGTTTCTCCCGGAGAAGAAAGCCAGGGAGTTACCCGAGCTAGTCAGGAACCTCCTAAAACCAGGAAAAGTGTCAGTGCATCATTGCACAAGGGTCCTGGGAAAAATGGTGGCTTCTTACGAAGCGATTCCATTCGGCAGATTTCACGCAAGAACTTTTCAGTGGGATCTGCTGGAGAAATGGTCCGGAGCGCATCTTCAGATGCATCAGCGGATAACCCTGTCTCCAAGGACAAGGGTGTTTCTTCTGCGGTGGCTGCAGAGTGCTCATCTACTAAAGGGCCGCAGATTCGGCATTCAGGACTGGGTCCTGGTGACCACGGATGCCAGCCTGAGAGGCTGGGGAGCAGTCACACAGGGAAAAAATTTCCAGGGAGTGTGATCAAGTCTGGAGACTTCTCTCCACATAAATATACTGGAGCTAAGGGCAATTTACAATGCTCTAAGCTTAGCAAGACCTCTGCTTCAAGGTCAGCCGGTATTGATCCAGTGGGACAACATCACGGCAGTCGCCCACGTAAACAGACAGGGCGGCACAAGAAGCAATGGCAGAAACTGCAAGGATTCTTCGCTGGGCGGAAAATCATGTGATAGCACTGTCAGCAGTGTTCATTCCGGGAGTGGACAACTGGGAAGCAGACTTCCTCAGCAGGCACGACCTCCACCCGGGAGAGTGGGGACTTCATCGGGAAGTCTTCCACATGATTGTGAACCGTTGGGAAAGACCAAAGGTGGACATGATGGCGTCCCGCCTGAACAAAAAACTGGACAGGTATTGCGCCAGGTCAAGAGACCCTCAGGCAATAGCTGTGGACGTTCTGGTAACACCGTGGGTGTACCAGTCGGTGTATGTGTTCACTCCTCTGTTTCTCATACCCAAGGTACTGAGAATTATAAGACGTAGAGGAGTAAGAACTATACTCGTGGCTCCGGATTGGCCAAGAAGGACTTGGTACCCGGAACTTCAAGAAATGCTCACAGAGGACTCATGGCCTCTGCCGCTAAGAAGGGACTTGCTTCAGCAAGTACCATGTCTGTTCCAAGACTTACCGCGGCTGCGTTTGACGGCATGGCGGTGGAACGCCGGATCCCAAGGGAAAAAGGCATTCCGGAAGAGGTCATTCCTACCCTGGTCAAAGCTAGGAAGGAGCTGACCGCACAACATTATCACCACATGTGGCGAAAATATGTTGCGTGGTGGGAGGCCAGGAAGGCCCCACGAAGAAATTTCAACTCGGTCGATTCCTGCATTTCCTGCAAACAGGAGTGTCTATGGGCCTCAAATTGGGGTCCATTAAGGTTCAAATTTCGGCCCTGTCGATTTTCTTCCAGAAAGAATTGGTTTCAGTTCCTGAAGTCCAGAAGTTTGTCAAGGGAGTACTGCATATACAACCCCCTTTTGTGACTCCAGTGGCACTGTGGGATCTCAACGTAGTTCTGGGATTCCTCAAATCACATTTTAAACCGCTCAAATCTGTGGATTTGAAATATCTCACATGAAAAGTGACCATGCTGTTGGCCCTGGCTTCGGCCAGGCGAGTGTCAGAATTGGCGGCTTTGTCTCACAAAAGCCCATATCTGATTGTCCATTCGGACAGGGCAGAGCTGAGGACTCGTCCCCAGTTTCTCCCTAAGGTGGTGTCAGCGTTTCACCTGAACCAGCTTATTGTGGTACCTGCGGCTACTAGGGACTTGGAGGACTCCAAGTTGCTAGATGTTGTCAGGGCCCTGAAAATATAGGTTTCCAGGACGGCTGGAGTCAGGAAAACTGACTTGCTGTTATCCTGTATGCACCCAACAAACTGGGTGCTCTTGCTTCTAAGCAGACGATTGCTAGTTGGATGTGTAGTACAATTCAGCTTGCACATTCTGTGGCAGGCCTGCCACAGCCAAAATATGTAAATGCCCATTTCAAAAGGAAGGTGGGCTCATCTTGGGCGGCTGCCCGAGGGGTCTCGGCTTTACAACTTTGCCGAGCTGCTACTTGGTCAGGGGCAAACACGTTTGCAAAATTCTACAAATTTGATACCCTGGCTGAGGAGGACCTGGAGTTCTCTCATTCGGTGCTGCAGAGTCATCCGCACTCTCCCGCCCGTTTGGGAGCTTTGGTATAATCCCCATGGTCCTGACGGAGTCCCAGCATCCACTAGGACGTCAGAGAAAATAAGAATTTACTTACCGATAATTCTATTTCTCGTAGTCCGTAGTGGATGCTGGGCGCCCATCCCAAGTGCGGATTGTCTGCAATACTTGTACATAGTATTGTTACAAAAATCGGGTTATTATTGTTGTGAGCCATCTTTTCAGAGGCTCCGCTGTTATCATGCTGTTAACTGGGTTCAGATCACAGGTTGTACAGTGTGATTGGTGTGGCTGGTATGAGTCTTACCCGGGATTCAAAATCCTTCCTTATTGTGTACGCTCGTCCGGGCACAGTATCCTAACTGAGGCTTGGAGGAGGGTCATAGGGGGAGGAGCCAGTGCACACCACCTGATCCTAAAGCTTTTACTTTTGTGCCCTGTCTCCTGCGGAGCCGCTATTCCCCATGGTCCTGACGGAGTCCCAGCATCCACTACGGACTACGAGAAATAGAATTATCGGTAAGTAAATTCTTATTTTTTGTACTCCTTTCTTTTTTATATCTTTTTCCATGCTTGTTCTTCCTTCTCCCCCTTCTCTTTCTCTCCACTTTAAGGTTTTTAGGAACGTGTTCTACTTCATTCCACCATGAGTGCCCCGGGGAAGATTAAAGTGCTGTCCCTCAATGCACGAGGTCTCAACTCGCCGGAGAAGAGATCTAGCCTTCTACGTCTGTTAAGATCTGAAAGAGCAGATGTTGCACTAGTCCAGGAGACCCATTTTAAGGTTGGAATTCGCAACCCCTCTATTACCAATCACTACTTTCCCGTAGCGTTCTACTGTAACACCCCAGGTAGCAAATCCAAGGTAGTGGCTATTGTTTTTTCTCTGACGTCCTAGTGGATGCTGGGAACTCCGTAAGGACCATGGGGAATAGCGGCTCCGCAGGAGACTGGGCACAAAAGTAAAAGCTTTAGGACTACCTGGTGTGCACTGGCTCCTCCCCCTATGACCCTCCTCCAAGCCTCAGTTAGATTTTTGTGCCCGAACGAGAAGGGTGCATACTAGGTGGCTCTCCTGAGCTGCTTAGAGTAAAAGTTTAAATTAGGTTTTTTATTTTCAGTGAGTCCTGCTGGCAACAGGCTCACTGCACCGAGGGACTAAGGGGAGAAGAAGCGAACTCACCTGCGTGCAGAGTGGATTGGGCTTCTTAGGCTACTGGACATTAGCTCCAGAGGGACGATCACAGGCCCAGCCATGGATGGGTCCCAGAGCCGCGCCGCCGGCCCCCTTACAGAGCCAGAAGACAGAAGAGGTCCGGAAAATCGGCGACAGAAGACGTCCTGTCTTCAATAAGGTAGCGCACAGCACCGCAGCTGTGCGCCATTGCTCTCAGCACACTTCACACTCCGGTCACTGAGGGTGCAGGGCGCTGGGGGGGGGGCGCCTTGAGACGCAATAAAAACACCTTAGATGGCTAAAAATACATCACATATAGCTCCTGGGCTATATGGATGCATTTAACCCCTGCCAGTTTTTCCTTAAAAAAGCGGGAGAAAGGCCGCCGAGAAGGGGGCGGAGCCTATCTCCTCAGCACACAAGCGCCATTTTCCCTCACAGCTCCGTTGGAGGGAAGCTCCCTGACTCTCCCCTGCAGTCCTGCACTACAGAAACAGGGTAAAACAAGAGAGGGGGGGCACTAATTTGGCAGATTAATAAATACAGCAGCTATATAAGGGAAAAACACTTATATAAGGTTATCCCTGTATATATATAGCGCTCTGGTGTGTGCTGGCAAACTCTCCCTCTGTCTCCCCAAAGGGCTAGTGGGGTCCTGTCCTCTATCAGAGCATTCCCTGTGTGTGTGCTGTGTGTCGGTACGTTGTGTCGACATGTATGAGGAGGAAAATTGTATGGAGGCGGAGCAATTGCCTGTAATAGTGATGTCACCCCCTAGGGAGTCGACACCTGACTGGATGGTCTTATGGAAGGAATTACGTGATAGCGTCAGCACTTTACAAAAGACTGTTGACGACATGAGACAGCCGGAAAACAGTTAATACCTGTCCAGGCGTCTCAAACACCGTTAGGGGCTCTAAAGCGCCCGTTACCTCAGATGGTCGACACAGACCCAGACACGGACACTGACTCCAGTGTCGACGGTGAGGAAACAAACGTATTTTCCAGTAGGGCCACACGTTACATGATCACGGCAATGAAGGAGGTTTTGAACATTTCTGATACTACAAGTACCACAAAAAAGGGTATTATGTGGGGTGTGAAAAAACTACCCGTAGTTTTTCCTGAATCAGATGAATTAAATGAGGTGTGTGATGAAGCGTGGGTTTCCCCCGATAAAAAACTGCTAATTTCTAAAAAATTATTGGCATTATACCCTTTCCCGCCAGAGGTTAGGGCGCGTTGGGAAACACCCCCTAGGGTAGATAAGGCGCTCACACGCTTATCAAAACAAGTGGCGTTACTGTCTCCTGATACGGCCGCCCTCAAAGAGCCAGCTGATAGGAAGCTGGAAAATATCCTAAAAAGTATATACACACATACTGGTGTTATACTGCGACCACCAATCGCCTCAGCCTGGATGTGCAGTGCGGGGCTGGCTTGGTCGGATTCCCTGACTGAAAATATAGAGCATTTAAAGGATGCATTTCTATATATGCGAGATGCACAGAGGGATATTTGCACTCTGGCATCAAGAGTAAGTGTGCTGTCCATTTCTGCCAGAAGAGGGTTATGGACGCGACAGTGGTCAGGTGATGCGGATTCCAAACGGCATATGGAAGTATTGCCGTATAAAGGGGAGGAGTTATTTGGGGTCGGTCTATCGGACCTGGTGGCCACGGCAACGGCTGGGAAATCCACCTTTTTTACCGCAGGTCACCTCTCAGCAGAAAAAGACACCGTCTTTTCAGGCTCAGTCCTTTCGTCCCCATAAGGGCAAGCGGGCAAAAGGCCACTCATATCTGCCCCGGGGCAGAGGAAGGGGAAAAAGACTGCAGCAGGCAGCCTCTTCCCAGGAACAGAAGCCCTCCCCCGCTTCTGCCAAGTCCTCAGCATGACGCTGGGGCCTTACAAGCGGACTCAGGTACGGTGGGGGGTCGTCTCAAGAATTTCAGCGCGCAGTGGGCTCACTCGCAAGTGGACCACTGGATCCTGCAGGTAGTATCTCAGGGGTACAAATTGGAATTCGAGACGTCTCCCCCTCGCCGGTTCCTGAAGTCTGCTTTACCAACGTCTCCCTCCAACAGGGAAGCGGTATTGGAAGCCATTCACAAGCTGTATTCCCAGCAGGTGATAATCAAGGTACCCCTCCTACAACAGGGAAAGGGGTATTATTCCACGCTGTTTGTGGTACCGAAGCCGGACGGCTCGGTGAGACCTATTTTAAATCTGAAATCATTGAACACTTACATACAAAGGTTCAAATTCAAGATGGAGTCACTCAGAGCAGTGATAGCGAACCTGGAAGAAGGGGACTATATGATGTCTCTGGACATCAAGGATACTTACCTCCATGTCCCAATTTGCCCTTCTCACCAAGGGTACCTCAGGTTTGTGGTACAGAACTGTCACTATCAGTTTCAGACGCTGCCGTTTGGATTGTCCACGGCACCCCGGGTCTTTACCAAGGTAATGGCCGAAATGATGATTCTTCTTCGAAGAAAAGGCGTCTTAATTATCCCTTACTTGGACGATCTCCTGATAAGGGCAAGGTCCAGGGAACAGTTAGAGGTCGGAGTAGCACTATCTCAAGTAGTACTACGACAGCACGGGTGGATTCTAAATATTCCAAAATCGCAGCTGATTCCGACGACACGTCTGCTGTTCCTAGGGATGATTCTGGACACAGTCCAGAAAAAGGTGTTTCTCCCGGAGGAGAAAGCCAGGGAGTTATCCGAGCTAGTCAGGAACCTCCTAAAACCAGGCCAAGTGTCAGTGCATCAATGCACAAGGGTCCTGGGAAAAATGGTGGCTTCTTACGAAGCGATTCCATTCGGCAGATTCCACGCAAGAACTTTTCAGTGGGATCTGCTGGACAAATGGTCCGGATCGCATCTTCAGATGCATCAGCGGATAACCCTGTCTCCAAGGACAAGGGTGTCTCTCCTGTGGTGGTTGCAGAGTGCTCATCTTCTAGAGGGCCGCAGATTCGGCATTCAGGACTGGGTCCTGGTGACCACGGATGCCAGCCTGAGAGGCTGGGGAGCAGTCACACAGGGAAGAAATTTCCAGGGCTTGTGGTCAAGCATGGAAACGTCATTTCACATAAATATCCTGGAACTAAGGGCCATTTACAATGCCCTAAGTCAAGCAAGGTCTCTGCTTCAGGGTCAGCCGGTGTTGATCCAGTCGGACAACATCACGGCAGTCGCCCACGTAAACAGACAGGGCGGCACAAGAAGCAGAAGGGCAATGGCAGAAGTTGCAAGGATTCTTCGCTGGGCGGAAAATCATGTGATAGCACTGTCAGCAATGTTCATTCCGGGAGTGGACAACTGGGAAGCAGACTTCCTCAGCAGACACGACCTCCACCCGGGGGAGTGGGGACTTCACCCAGAAGTCTTCCACATGATTGTGAACCGTTGGGAAAAACCAAAGGTGGACATGATGGCGTCCCGCCTCAACAAAAAACTAGACCGATATTGCGCCAGGTCAAGGGACCCTCAGGCAATAGCTGTGGACGCTCTGGTAACACCGTGGGTGTACCAGTCAGTGTATGTGTTCCCTCCTCTGCCTCTCATACCCAAGGTACTGAGAATCATAAGAAGGAGAGGAGTAAGGTCTATACTCGTGGCTCCGGATTGGCCAAGAAGGACTTGGTACCCGGAACTTCAAGAGATGCTCACGGAGGACCCGTGGCCTCTACCTCTAAGAAAGGACCTGCTCCAGCAGGGACCCTGTCTGTTCCAAGACTTACCGCGGCTGCGTTTGACGGCATGACGGTTGAACGCCGGATCCTGAAGGAAAAAGGCATTCCGGATGAAGTCATCCCTACCCTGATCAAAGCCAGGAAGGATGTAACCGTGCAACATTATCACCGTATTTGGCGTAAATATGTTGCGTGGTGTGAGGCCAGGAAGGCCCCTACAGAGGAATTTCAACTGGGTCGTTTCCTGCATTTCCTGCAAACAGGACTGTCTATGGGCCTAAAATTAGGGTCCATTAAGGTTCAAATTTCGGCCCTGTCGATTTTCTTCCAGAAAGAACTGGCTTCAGTTCCTGAAGTTCAGACGTTTGTCAAGGGGGTACTGCATATACAGCCTCCTTTTGTGCCTCCAGTGGCACCTTGGGATCTCAATGTAGTTTTGGGGTTCCTAAAATCTTATTGGTTTGAACCACTCACCACTGTGGACTTAAAATATCTCACATGGAAAGTGGTAATGCTGTTAGCCCTGGCGTCAGCCAGGCGTGTCTCAGAATTGGCGGCTTTATCCTATAAAAGCCCTTACCTAATTTTTCATACGGACAGGGCAGAATTGAGGACTCGTCCTCAATTTCTCCCTAAGGTGGTTTCAGCGTTTCCCTTGAACCAGCCTATTGTGGTACCTGCGGCTACTAGGGACTTGGAGGACTCCAAGTTGCTGGACGTAGTCAGGGCCCTGAAAATATGTTTCCAGGATGGCTGGAGTCAGAAAATCTGACTCGCTGTTTATCCTGTATGCACCCAACAATCTGGGTGCTCCTGCTTCTAAGCAGACTATTGCTCGTTGGATTTGTAGTACAATTCAGCTTGCACATTCTGTGGCAGGCCTGCCACAGCCAAAATCTGTAAAAGCCCATTCCACAAGGAAAGTGGGCTCATCTTGGGCGGCTGCCCGAGGGGTCTCGTCTTTACAACTTTGCCGAGCAGCTACTTGGTCAGGGGCAAACACGTTTGCTAAATTCTACAAATTTGATACCCTGGCTGAGGAGGACCTGGAGTTCTCTCATTCGGTGCTGCAGAGTCATCCGCACTCTCCCGCCCGTTTGGGAGCTTTGGTATAATCCCCATGGTCCTTACGGAGTTCCCAGCATCCACTAGGACGTCAGAGAAAATAAGAATTTACTTACCGATAATTCTATTTCTCATAGTCCGTAGTGGATGCTGGGCGCCCATCCCAAGTGCGGATTGTCTGCAATACTTGTACATAGTTATTGTTACAAAAATCGGGTGGTTATTGTTGTGAGCCATCTTTTCAGAGGCTCCTCTGTTATCATGCTGTTAACTGGGTTCAGATCACAGGTTGTACGGTGTGATTGGTGTGGCTGGTATGAGTCTTACCCGGGATTCAAAATCCTTCCTTATTGTGTACGCTCGTCCGGGCACAGTATCCTAACTGAGGCTTGGAGGAGGGTCATAGGGGGAGGAGCCAGTGCACACCAGGTGATCCTAAAGCTTTCTTTAGATGTGCCCTGTCTCCTGCGGAGCCGCTATTCCCCATGGTCCTTACGGAGTTCCCAGCATCCACTACGGACTATGAGAAATAGAATTATCGGTAAGTAAATTCTTCTTTTCCAGGGACTTGCATGTCTCGGACGTTGCCATACATAGGGTGGTACCGGGTAGGCTCCTTCTTTTGACTTGCAAGATTTTTGAGCAAATGTTCACTTTTGCTGTGATTTACGCCCCGAACCAGGCCCAACTTTCTTTCTTTAATTCCTACCTCCCGAGGTAAGATTCTCTGTTACAGGGCGTCACGGTTTTAGGTGGTGACTTCAACTGGACATTAGACCCCAGCACTGACACCTCATCCCAAACCTCTAGATTTGTTACATCTAAATATCGCCGTGTTAAACACCTACTTCACACACAACAACTAGCTGACTCCTGGAGAACCCTTAACCCCTCAGGACGTGACTACTCCTTTTATTCACACCCTCACCGGGTTTACTCCCGCATTGATTATTTATTCCTTAGCCATAGACACCTCCCGCTTCTTATAGATGCCACTATTGGCTCTATCACATGGTCTGACCATGCCCCGGTGACTTTGACTTTGGCCCTCCCTCACGGTTCCCATAAACAATGGACCTGGAGACTCAATGAGTCTCTTCTATATGACACACTCTGTAAAGATGCCTTAGACAAGACCCTAGACGACTATATTGCCACGAATGTAACAGATGATGTCTCCCACCTCACCGTGTGGGAGGCACATAAATGTGTCCTTCGCGGCAAGTTGATACAACTGGGCACCCACAAAAAGAAACAGAGGCAGTCTCTGATCTCGGGACTTCTACTTAAAATTCACGCCCTCGAGACATCCCACAAAGTATCACTATCAGATGTGACCCTAGTAGAGCTGTCGGAAGCCCGCCCTCAGCTGAATAAACTCCTCTCTAACAATATAATCCATTCCATCCGTAAATGTAAACAGAAATACTATCAATGGGGCAATAAGCCTGGCCGAGTCCTGGCTCATGCTATACGAGCCCAACACTCGGCTTCATTTGTTGGCTCAGTGAAGGACGCCAGAGGGACCCCCAAATTTAAATCACCTGAGATTGGGGCTTGCTTCGCACAATTCTACACCTTGCTTTATAATCTAGAGAATACTTCCCCTGCTGTAGATCCCCACCTTTCACTCCAAAAAATAAGGGACTATCTGAGGTCCATTGATTACCCTGTTCTCCCGCCCTCGAAGCTTAGTATATTAGAAGCCCCTTTCACAACCCAAGAGATAGACCGGGTCATCTCCTCTATGCCGTCGGGGAAAAGTCCTGGCCCTGACGGTTTCACTATCGCATACTATAAGGTGTTTAAAGGTAGATTGCTCCCTCTTCTCCTTCGTGCATTTAACTCAATTGCATCTGGTTCTCACTTCTCCCGTGATTCACTGGAGGCTCACGTGTCTGTGATACCGAAACAGGGCAAAGACCCTTCGGTCTGCTCCAGCTACAGACCCATCTCCCTTCTCAACGTAGATCTTAAAATCTACGCGAAGATTTTGTCGAACAGACTAAGTGTGCTGATCCCTCTCCTGGTTCACAATGACCAGGTTGGTTTTGTGTTGGGCCGGGAGGCCAAAGACACTACTACCAAAATCCTCAATCTCATCCATTTAGCATCCCGCAGTACTACCCCTACTATTCTACTCTCTACCGATGCCGAAAAGGCATTTGATAGGGTCAGTTGGAAATTTATGGAATCCATCTTGGAGCATATAGGCTTAGGTCCTAATGCACTTACTTGGATAATGGCCCTGTACGACTCCCCGACGGCAAGGGTCCGCGTAAACGGCACCCTGTCGGACCCATTCACCATAAACAATGGTACCAGGCAGGGCTGCCCATTATCTCCTTTGATCTTCGTGCTATGTATAGAGGCATTGGCCAGGTCTATTCGGGCCAATCAAGCCATTAGGGGTTTCACCGTAGGTGATGGTGAATATAAGCTAGCCTTGTTTGCTGACGACCTCTTGGCCATAGTATCTCACCCCACCGACTCCCTTCCGCACCTAATGAACGAACTAGATCTATTTGGACGCCTTTCCAATTTTAAAATTAATTATAATAAATCTAGTGCTCTTAACATTTCCGCCCCTGTGGACTCCGTCGCGGCCCTTAAACGCTCTTTCCCTTTCTCGTGGCAATCTTCCCACATAACATACCTCGGTGTTAAGTTGAGCGCTAACGGATCCCAGTTCCCACTGAATTATTTGCCCCTTTTGCAAACGATTCGGAATGACTACTCTAGATGGAATATTACATTTTTATCCTGGTTTGGGAGGATATACATAGTTAAGATGAACACCCTGCCTAAATTATTATATGTAATGCAGACCCTCCCGATCCGCATCCCGGAGACCTGGTTCCGATCTATTTCACTCTTGATTCAGCAGTTTGTCTGGCAGCGGAGGAGGCCTAGGATTAGTCGCTCCCAGTTGACAAAATCGATTGTGAGTGGCGGCCTTCAGCTTCCTGATATAAAAAATTATTACCATGCCATCCTTTTGAGTAGAATTATAGACTGGACGAGATACCGTGAGCTTAAACAATGGGTGAACCTGGAGGGCCTGTACGTACAACAATTCCCAGAAATATATCCTTGGCTCCCCTCCCCCCCTAAACTGCTCCTTCCCCACCCTACCATAACTCCTACACTTGCCGCCTGGAAGTCACTGCGCGCATTACCTTACATCTCTTCTAAATTCGGTCCCTTGACGTCCTTTCTGGCCAACCCTGAATTTGCTCCGGGTGTCATCCCTGCCCACTTCTCACGCTGGGCATCAACAGGTTTGTTCAGGGTCGGTCAGATGGTGTCATCAACTGGAGTCAAACCGTTCTCAGACCTGAGGGCAAGGTGGGACATCCCCCAACAGGACTTTTGGAAATTCCTGCAAATAAGACACTTTTTGATAACTGGCTCTAGACTCCAGACTGCCGCTAGAGAACTGACCCTCTTTGAGAAACTCTGTGTTGCCGTTCTTGACCCGACCCACACTATTTCCACACTTTACAAGATTGTCTGCCATTCCCAACCTACCGACACTCCATCCTTTGCTGTGGCGTGGGAGAGAGACCTGGGCATTTCCCTGTCGCGTAGAGACTGGGAAAAAAAATTCTTAAAAACCCACACAAGCTCTGTCTGTGTCCAGGTCAGAGAGACTCAAAATAAGGTTGTGACAAGATGGTACAGGCACCCCTCTCTTCTCCATGCTATGTACCCCTCCTCACCAGCCCTCTGTTGGCGCTGCTCCTCCTCATCTGGCACCCTTCTACATATTTGGTGGACATGTCCACTGATCCAATCCTTCTGGCGGGAAGTTATACGCGTCTCTCAGACCATCCTTAAGACTCAAATCCCACATGACCCAGCATTCTGGCTTATTAATCACTCCACAATCCCAATGTCCCAACACAAACACTCCCTATTGCGACATTTAAGCAACGCAGCACGTGCTGTGATCCCGGCCAGGTGGGGGTCCCACGTCCCCCCCACGAGTCGTGCATGGTTCACTAAACTAGATTACTTTATGAGAATGGAGGATCTGTTCCTCTCATCGATAGGCAAATCTCGTGAATTCGATTCCACATGGTCCCCCTGGCTGGAATACAAGACCTCCCGAACCTACTTGGTCACTCCCTTGGATGGTAACTGAAATTTTTACTTTCTGTTTCCCATAAACTTGCTAAGTGGTACCTCCTACTTCTCCAACCCCCCCTTTCCTTTTCTTTCTTTCTCCCTTTCTTACCTCACACTTCTCTTTACTTCTATCTTGTTGCCTTCCGGCGCTCCTATTCTTTTATTCTTTTACTCTATTAATTTTTATGTTCCTTAAGTATGAGAACACCTTTACCTAATGCTGAACAACTCAATTCTCTACACACTTGGTATATATTACCTCTTACGCATCCATTCGCTTCTGCAAGGTTGCTAACTCTCCTTTTGACATCTGTACAATTTGATTTGTGTTTATCGGTCATACAGTATTGGTATTGATGTTTCTCTACCGTCCTAGTGGATGCTGGGGTTCCTGAAAGGACCATGGGGAATAGCGGCTCCGCAGGAGACAGGGCACAAAAGTAAAGCTTTCCGATCAGGTGGTGTGCACTGGCTCCTCCCCCTATGACCCTCCTCCAAGCCAGTTAGATTTTTGTGCCCGGCCGAGAAGGGTGCAATCTAGGTGGCTCTCCTAAAGAGCTGCTTAGAGAAAGTTTAGCTTAGGTTTTTTATTTTACAGTGAGTCCTGCTGGCAACAGGATCACTGCAACGAGGGACTTAGGGGAGAAGAAGTGAACTCACCTGCGTGCAGGATGGATTGGCTTCTTGGCTACTGGACATCAGCTCCAGAGGGACGATCACAGGTACAGCCTGGATGGTCACCGGAGCCTCGCCGCCGGCCCCCTTGCAGATGCTGAAACATGAAGAGGTCCAGAATCGGCGGCAGAAGACTCCTCAGTCTTCTAAAGGTAGCGCACAGCACTGCAGCTGTGCGCCATTTTCCTCTCAGCACACTTCACACGGCAGTCACTGAGGGTGCAGGGCGCTGGGAGGGGAGCGCCCTGGGAGGCAAATGAAAACCTGTTTGGCTAAAAAATACCTCACATATAGCCTCCGGGGCTATATGGAGATATTTAACCCCTGCCAGAATACACTAAAGAGCGGGAGACGAGCCCGCCGGAAAAGGGGCGGGGCCTATCTCCTCAGCACACAGCGCCATTTTCCTTACACAGCTCCGCTGGTCAGGACGGCTCCCAGGTCTCTCCCCTGCACTGCACTACAGAAACAGGGTAAAACAAGAGAGGGGGGGCAAAATAGTGGCAAAAATTATATTAAAAAAGCAGCTATACAGGGAGCACTTATTATAAGGCTATCCCTGTCATATATAGCGCTTTTGGTGTGTGCTGGCAAACTCTCCCTCTGTCTCCCCAAAGGGCTAGTGGGGTCCTGTCTTCGTTAAGAGCATTCCCTGTGTGTCTGCTGTGTGTCGGTACGTGTGTGTCGACATGTATGAGGACGATATTGGTGTGGAGGCGGAGCAATTGCCAAATATGGGGATGTCACCTCCTAGGGGGTCGACACCAGAATGGATGCCTTTATTTATGGAATTACGGGATAGTGTCAACACGCTAAAGCAGTCGTTTGTCGACATGAGACGGCCGGACAATCAGTTAGTGCCTGTCCAGGCGCCTCAAACACCGTCAGGGGCTGTAAAACGCCCTTTGCCTCAGTCGGTCGACACAGACCCAGACACAGGCACTGATTCCAGTGGCGACGGTGACGAATCAACCGTATTTTCCAGTAGGGCCACACGTTATATGATTTTGGCAATGAAGGAGGCGTTACATTTAGCTGATACTACTGGTACCACTAAACAGGGTATTATGTGGGGTGTGAAAAAACTACCTATAGTTTTTCCTGAATCAGAAGAACTAAATGATGTATGTGATGAAGCGTGGGTTGCCCCCGATAAAAAGATGCTAATTTCAAAGAAGTTATTAGCTTTATACCCTTTCCCGTCAGAGGTTAGGGCGCGCTGGGAAACACCTCCTAGGGTGGATAAGGCGCTCACACGCTTATCTAAACAAGTGGCGTTACCCTCTCCTGAGACGGCCGCACTTAAAGATCCAACAGATAGGAGGATGGAAAATATCCAAAAAAGTATATACACACATACAGGTGTTATACTGCGACCAGCTATAGCGTCAGCCTGGATGTGCAGCGCTGGAGTAGTTTGGTCAGAGTCCCTGATTGAAAATATTGATACCCTGGATAGGGACAATGTTTTACTGTCTTTAGAGCAAATAAAGGATGCATTTCTTTATATGCGTGATGCACAGAGGGATATCTGCACACTGGCATCACGGGTAAGTGCTATGTCCATTTCGGCCAGAAGAAGTTTATGGACGCGACAGTGGTCAGGCGATGCGGACTCAAAACGGCATATGGAAGTTTTGCCGTATAAAGGGGAGGAGTTATTTGGAGTCGGTCTATCAGATTTGGTGGCCACGGCTACAGCCGGGAAATCCACCTTTTTACCTCAAGCTACTCCCCAACAGAAAAAGACACCGACTTTTCAACCGCAGTCCTTTCGTTCCTTTAAAAACAAGAGAGCAAAGGGATATTCATATCTGCCACGAGGCAGAGGAAGGGGGAAGAGACACCAACAGGCAGCTCCTTCCCAGGAACAGAAGCCCTCCCCCGCTTCTACAAAAGCCTCAGCATGACGCTGGGGCTTCTCAAGCGGACTCGGGGGCGGTGGGCGGTCGTCTCAAGCATTTCAGCGCGCAGTGGGCTCACTCGCAGGTAGATCCCTGGATCCTGCAGATAATATCTCAGGGGTACAGGTTGGAACTAGAGACAGATCCGCCTCGCCGTTTCCTGAAGTCTGCTTTACCAACGTCCCCCTCCGAAAGGGAGACGGTTTTGGAAGCCATTCACAAGCTGTACTCTCAGTAGGTGATAGTCAAGGTACCTCTTCTACAACAGGGAAAGGGGTATTATTCCACTCTATTTGTGGTACCGAAGCCGGACGGCTCGGTAAGACCTATTCTAAATCTGAAGTCCTTGAACCTGTACATAAAGAAGTTCAAGTTCAAAATGGAGTCACTCAGAGCAGTGATAGCGAACCTGGAAGAAGGGGACTTTATGGTGTCCTTGGACATCAAGGATGCGTACCTCCACGTTCCAATTTACCCCTCACACCAGGGGTACCTCAGGTTCGTTGTACAAAACTGTCACTATCAGTTTCAGACGCTGCCGTTCGGATTGTCCACGGCACCTCGGGTCTTTACAAAGGTAATGGCCGAGATGATGATTCTTCTTCGAAGAAAAGGCGTATTAATTATCCCATACTTGGACGATCTCCTAATAAGGGCAAGGTCCAGAGAACAGCTAGAGAGGGGATTAGCACTGTCTCAAGAAGTGCTAAAACAACACGGCTGGATTCTGAATATTCCAAAATCCCAGTTAATGCCGACAACTCGTCTGCTGTTCCTAGGGATGATTCTGGACACGGTTCAGAAAAAGGTTTTTCTCCCGGAGGAAAAAGCCAAGGAGTTGTCCGAGCTTGTCAGGAACCTCCTAAAACCAGGAAAGGTGTCTGTACATCAATGCACAAGAGTCCTGGGAAAAATGGTGGCTTCTTACGAAGCAATTCCATTCGGCAGATTCCATGCACGAATTTTCCAGAGGGATCTGTTAGACAAATGGTCAGGGTCGCATCTTCAGATGCACCAGCGGATAACCCTGTCTCCAAGGACAAGGGTATCTCTTCTGTGGTGGTTGCAGAGTGCTCATCTATTGGAGGGCCGCAGATTCGGCATACAGGATTGGATCCTGGTGACCACGGACGCCAGCCTGAGAGGCTGGGGAGCAGTCACACAAGGAAGAAACTTCCAGGGAGTGTGGACGAGCCTGGAAACGTCTCTTCACATAAACATTCTGGAACTAAGAGCAATCTACAATGCTCTAAGCCAGGCAGAACCTCTGCTTCAAGGAAAACCGGTGTTGATCCAGTCGGACAACATCACGGCAGTCGCCCATGTGAACAGACAGGGCGGCACAAGAAGCAGGAGTGCAATGGCAGAAGCTGCAAGGATTCTTCGCTGGGCAGAGAATCATGTGATAGCACTGTCAGCAGTGTTCATCCCGGGAGTGGACAACTGGGAAGCAGACTTCCTCAGCAGACACGACCTTCACCCGGGAGAGTGGGGACTTCATCCGGAAGTCTTCCACATGCTGGTAACCCGTTGGGAAAGACCAATGGTGGACATGATGGCGTCTCGCCTCAACAAAAAACTGGACAGGTATTGCGCCAGGTCAAGAGATCCGCAGGCAATAGCTGTGGACGCGCTGGTAACGCCTTGGGTGTACCAGTCGGTGTATGTGTTTCCTCCTCTGCCTCTCATACCAAAAGTATTGAGAATTATACGGCAAAGAGGCGTAAGAACGATACTAGTGGTTCCGGATTGGCCAAGAAGGACTTGGTACCCGGAACTTCAAGAGATGATCACGGAAGATCCGTGGCCTCTACCTCTAAGGAGGGACTTGCTTCAGCAGGGTCCCTGTCTGTTTCAAGACTTACCGCGGCTGCGTTTGACGGCATGGCGGTTGAACGCCGGATCCTAAAGGAAAAAGGCATGCCGGAAGAAGTCATTCCTACTTTGATTAAAGCAAGGAAGGAAGTAACCGTGCAACACTATCACCGCATTTGGCGAAGATATGTTGCGTGGTGCGAGGATCGGAGTGCTCCGACGGAGGAATTTCAACTGGGTCGATTCCTACATTTCCTGCAATCAGGATTGTCTATGGGTCTCAAATTGGGATCTATTAAGGTTCAAATTTCGGCCCTGTCGATTTTCTTTCAAAAAGAATTGGCTTCAGTTCCTGAAGTCCAGACTTTTGTTAAGGGAGTGCTGCATATACAGCCTCCTGTGGTGCCTCCAGTGGCACCGTGGGATCTCAATGTGGTTTTGGAATTTCTAAAATCTCATTGGTTTGAACCACTAAAAAAGGTGGATTTAAAATATCTCACATGGAAAGTGACCATGTTACTAGCCCTGGCTTCGGCCAGGAGAGTGTCAGAACTGGCAGCTTTATCTTACAAAAGCCCATATCTGATTTTCCATTCGGACAGGGCAGAACTGCGGACTCGTCCGCATTTTCTCCCTAAGGTGGTGTCAGCATTTCATCTGAACCAGCCTATTGTAGTGCCTGCGGCTACAAGTGACTTGGAGGACTCCAAGTTACTGGACGTTGTCAGAGCATTAAAAATATATATTGCAAGGACAGCTGGAGTCAGAAAATCTGACTCGTTGTTTATATTGTATGCACCCAACAAGATGGGTGCTCCTGCGTCTAAGCAGACGATTGCTCGTTGGGTCTGTAGCACAATCCAACTTGCACATTCTGTGGCAGGCCTGCCACAGCCTAAATCTGTAAAGGCCCACTCCACAAGGAAGGTGGGCTCATCTTGGGCGGCTGCCCGAGGGGTCTCGGCATTACAACTTTGCCGAGCAGCTACGTGGTCAGGGGAGAACACGTTTGTAAAATTTTACAAATTTGATACTCTGGCTAAGGAGGACCTGGAGTTCTCTCATTCGGTGCTGCAGAGTCATCCGCACTCTCCCGCCCGTTTGGGAGCTTTGGTATAATCCCCATGGTCCTTTCAGGAACCCCAGCATCCACTAGGACGATAGAGAAAATAAGAATTTACTTACCGATAATTCTATTTCTCGGAGTCCGTAGTGGATGCTGGGCGCCCATCCCAAGTGCGGATTATCTGCAATAATTGTACATAGTTATTGTTAACTAATTCGGGTTATTGTTAAGAAGCCATCTTTCAGAGGCTCCTCTGTTATCATACTGTTAACTGGTTTTGATCACAAGTTGTACGGTGTGATTGGTGTGGCTGGTATGAGTCTTACCCGGGATTCAAAATTCCTCCCTTATTGTGTACGCTCGTCCGGGCACAGTACCTAACTGGCTTGGAGGAGGGTCATAGGGGGAGGAGCCAGTGCACACCACCTGATCGGAAAGCTTTACTTTTGTGCCCTGTCTCCTGCGGAGCCGCTATTCCCCATGGTCCTTTCAGGAACCCCAGCATCCACTACGGACTCCGAGAAATAGAATTATCGGTAAGTAAATTCTTATTTTTTGTACCTGTAACTGCATAGGTGTTTTCCTTTCTCTGTTCATGCCTTTTAAAACCCTTAATAAAAAACTGATTAAATATAGAAAAAATCTTAGCCCGAAAGGGTATTCCCAGTGAAGTAATTCCCACACTTCTTCAGGCTAGAAAAGAAGTAACGGCAAAGCATTACCACCGTATTTGGAGAAAATGTGTGTCTTGGTGTGAATCCAAGAAGGCTCCTACGGAGGACTTTCAGCTGGGGCGTTAGCTTAATTTTTTGCAAGCTGGTGTGGATGCGGGCCTAAAGTTAGGCTCCATTAAAGTACAAATTTCGGCCTTTTCAATTTTCTTTCAGAAAGAATTGGCCTCCCTTCCAGAAGTTCAGACCTTCGTGAAAGGCGTGCTGCACATCCAACCTCCCTTTGTGCCCCCAGTGGCACCATGGGATCTTAATGTAGTGTTGCAGTTCCTGCAGTCTCATTGGTTTGAACCTCTACGTAAGGTTGAGTTAAAATTCCTTACTTGGAAAGTAGTCATGTTGTTGGCCTTGGCATCAGCAAGGCGGATATCTGAATTGGCGGCTTTGTCTCACAAAAGCCCCTATTTAATCTTCCATGCTGATAGAGCGGAGTTGAGAACTCGTCAGCAATTTCTGCCAAAAGTGGTTTTTATAGTTTCACGTAAACCAGCCTATTGTGGTGCCAGTGGCTACTGACGCCTTGGCGGAATCGAAGTCTCTGGATGTGGTCAGAGCTTTGAAAATATTTGTCGCCAGAACGGCTCAAATTAGGAAAACAGAGGCTCTGTTTGTCCTAGGCTCCCAACAAGATTGGGGCTCCTGCTTCCAAGCAGACTATTGCGCGCTGGATCTGTCCTACAATTCAGCAGGCTCATTCTACGGCAGGATTGCCGTTACCGAAATCGGTGAATGCCCATTCTACCAGAAAGGTGGGCTCATCTTGGGCGGCTGCCCGAGGGGTCTCGGTATTACAGCTTTGCCGAGCTGCTACTTTGCAAAGTTTTGCCAGTTTGATACCTGGCTGAGGAGGACCTCTTGTTTGGTCAATCGGTGCTGCAGTCATCCGCACTCTCCCGCCCGTTCTAGAGCTTTGGTATAAACCCCATGGTTCTTGAAGCATCCCCAGCATCCTCTAGGATGTATGAGAGAATAGGATTTTAATACCTACTGGTAAATCCTTTTCTCTTAGTCCGTAGAGGATGCTGGGCGCCCGTCCCAGTGCGGGCTGCATCTGCAGTTTTTGGTTATGGTTACACTCAGGTTGAGTTGAGTTTAGTCAGTCTGTGGCTGATGTTAGTCATGCCGTTGTATGCGTTGTGGTTGAATGCCATGTTGTACGGCGTGTTTGAGGTGTGAGCTGTTATGTATCTCACCTTAGTTTCAAAATTATATAAATCCTTTTCCTCAAAATGTCCGTCTCCCTGGGCACAGTTCCTATAACTGGAGTCTGGAGGAGGGGCATAGAGGGAGGAGCCAGTTCACACCCCTTTTAAAGTCTTAAAGTGCCCATGTCGCCTGCGGATCCCATCTATACCCCATGGTTCTTGAAGCATCCCCAGCATCCTCTACGGACTAAGAGAAAAGGATTTACCGGTAGGTATTAAAATCCTATTTTCCAGTCACATGAAGGAGCCACTGCAATATTTCTAGGGGATACTTTTAGTTCTCATAGATTTAGTGGCAGCTGAGGGCGTGTTACACTGAGCCCATATAGATGCCTTAGAGAGTGATGAACTGCACGGTGCTAAAGTACCAGCCAATCGGCTCCTAACTGCCATGTTATAGGCTGTGTTTGAAAAATGACAGGACTTGATTGGTTGATACTTTATCACAGTGAAATGTATTACTCTCCAAGGCTTGATAAATCTGGGCATATGTGTTAGTAATGTGCATCACCTACCTCTCACATCCCTGATTCTGAAATTGTTCTACGGTACGACTCACAGCTCGGTACGGAAAATGACACCTATGGGATGCGGTCATGTGACCAGCGCTCGGGATCCCGGCAATCACCATGTCGACGCTGGAATCCCGAGCGCTCAAAATGCTGTCAGTCCGAATGCTTACCCACGGGGTCTATTCCCACTCATTGGTGTCCACACAACACCCATAGAGTGGGAATAGAATCTGTGGCAAATGCAACGAGCCTGCAGGGGGCTTTGTTGCGCCCCCCCCCTCCCGCTCCCCAGCATTCGGCTGCCAGGATCCTGGCAGCAGGCAACGCGTGCCCAACCCTATTAAGGGACAAATTTAGCAGTGTCTGATTTGCAACAGTGTTTCTTCTAAAGCAGTTGTGGAAAATAGGGCGCTGTTGCATTCGTCCCTAGGTCGCCTGCCTGCTGTATCGTTTGTGGCTGTTACACGGTCCTGTCTTTTACCTTGCAGATAGAAGACCAGAAAAACGAGAACACAGTGCTGCGAGCTCAACTACAGCAGCACGGCATCGAGATCGTGGAGGAGACCCAGAGGCAGTAGCTCCGTCACTGCGCTGCTTTCCAAGTGTGGATTTTTTTTTCCTTGTAGAGAGTAAAGTTGCCACGAAAAAAAACAACCTGAACTTGTATATGGACACCCCTCGTTTTACCCTGTACTATTGCCCCGCTCACCTGCCACAACCCCGCATCTACCCCAACCTTCCACTCGCTTTACTTTTACTGTGTCAAAGATCTACTGTGATCCCTCTGAAGAACTTTGTGGACTGTGGTACAAAATGAGAGGGCGAGGGCCTGCTCTGGGGGGGTCTTCCTTGCAAACCGATGAACCCTTTGCTCCCCCCCTGTCGACTAGGAACGTGAACAGCTTTGAAAACTGACCGGCATCTTCACTGCCAGGGGAGACCTGTATGCAGGTTGCGAAGGGCTATCCGAGCAGCGAAGGGGCTAATTTGTTGCATTTCTTTTTTTATTATTATTATAAATATATAAATATGAATATACTTTAGACTTTTAGCAATGAAAAGTAGATAAGACAAACACCTCCCCCCTTTTTTTTTTTTAAATATCTAATTCTCTGGAGTGCATGAATCGATGGATCTGATAGGTTGCCACGTTTAGTTTAACCTTTCTGCGTACAGGAGAGTTCTGTATTATTAAAAGCTAACCGGGTCTCTGCTGCGCAGAAAGCGCCAGAGATGCAAATAATTCTCTGCTTCTTATAATTTTCCAGATTTAATTTGTTCATTCAATATCCGGGTTTAATTTTTATTTTTATTTTTATATACCATCCTTTATAAACTTTTCATAGACCTGACTTGTCATGCAAGCAAAAACAAGTGCCACTAGATGGCGACGGAGAAGCTGTGTATCAAGCAGGGCTTGACGGTATTTGCAAGCCTGGTTTCTATGCATCCGTGTCCTTTTTATAACGATTCACATTCGTGCGGCGTGAACAATACACAAAGCAATATTTGATGGGATTACAATGAAGTGTATCTATGCACTTTACACTTTCCTCTGCAGCGTTACCGGGTCACACACTAGTGTCAGCTGTCGGTGAATTATTTTCTGCGAAGGCGCACGGCTACCGCTTTAAGCGAGTGAGAGACTTTTTACCGATGGATCTCGTTGACGGAGATCTGCTTGTTGCATAGTTCTTAGAGATTTCACTTTTTTCACTCTTCAATGCAGAATTTAGCACAACGGGATGCAATTATTATTTTCCTTGTATTGTTCATTTGTTTCATGTCATAGAACTGTTATGTGACTGTCTAATCTGTTTAAAAGGATGCTAGCTTAGAAAAGAAGGCAATCTCTTTGAACAAAACTGCTCTTGTTATCATTACTATCTCCCGCGGTTATAAGTCCTAATTGCCGCAGTAAGTTTTATGGCAAGTGGAGGTGTTGTTAACCCATATCGGTGGCAGACACATTGTGCCAGGCATGACCATGCAATGTGTGGCATCACTAGACTCTCTTGGCAGGCAAGTGCCCATTACAGTTAATTTTTACATTGTTGACTGGGAATACATACTAAATCCCGGCACTTGGGATGCCAGCGGTTACCGACGCTGTAAACTGACATTGAAGATCCTGACATCGGAGGGAGTAAGTATTTCAACCGCACCACCCCCACCCCCTTGACCCTAGTCCCTAATCCTTGGGGAATAGCGGCTAGTCACATGACTGCCGGTATGTTAAAGGCACCCCATTGTCTGTGTGTCTACAGTTTTCAGCTGTGCCATTTGAAGGGTGCACATTAATCATGCATGAAATACTCTGCTAATTGTAATTAATAAAATCCTGCTCGACAAATGAACAGTGCACCAGATACGCACATGCGCAATCCAGGCATTCGCTTGAATGGAATCCTGGAAAACGCGCACCCTGTTAAAGAGGACGGCGTTCTTGAAGTGCGCGTGTCCTTCCCTCTCCGCTCAGCAGTTGGTGGCGTATTCAGTTGGCAGCGTTTTAACCGTTTACAGGGATTAATGTTGCTAAATGCAATTTATCGTGGCCGGCAGTTTCCTATTTAATTAACTGCACAAATTTAGCCGCAATAGCTTTCCATTTTCTTGCAGGGCCTGAGCAAGTGAAAAGTTGGGGAAATCCCTCTCTTAAGGTAAAAATATCGGGACTTGATTAATGATTAATTAGCTTAATTTGTCTAACAGTGACATGTCATGTTTGGGGTGATATTCTGCAAAGTGCACAATGGGTTAATTGATTGGGACAAGTACAGTGTATGGGGGTTATTGGTGGGGATAGTGTTTTTAGGCTTGTAGATGGGAGTTACAGGTGTCTTAACACATTTTTAAAAGTGGCTTTAATGACACACAAATTTACTTATAGGCATTTTTATGCGCCCTGAATTCATCTAGAGTAATTTAATTTGCTGAAAAACTATCATTTTATTAATGTTATTAAAAAATGCTAAAATTAGCCATTTGACACCTTTCAGGAGCCACCGTCACATGCTTTTGTTAGCTTGCACTTTTTGGGGGTGCAGGCTGATTTCCACATTTTTTTTCCTCCCCTACCCTTAATGCGGCTAACATCTTACGAAATTACCGCACACCTACTTCTTATAATTGAATTGTGCGGTAATCGAGAAGGCGCTTATCACGCGGAGTGAAATGACCGTGCAATGTGCGTGTTGATTGCAGCTGTGCTACACATTTTACCGTGGCTGCTGGATATTCCCATGGTCATGTGATAGCACATGTGATTGCAGTGGTAAAAGGGTTTATTTTGCTTTTACGTCATTGCTGTCTGTAGTTAATGGGTAAGCTATAAGCGTAAAATACAAGCGACTCATGATTAACAAGTGTGTGTGAACCTTTGCGTTGGCCCAGCTTTGAATGTTTTTGCTATATGATATTTGCATTTGTTACATAACTGCTTATGGGGCTTAGGTGTAATGATGCCGCATTAATCTTTGTTTTTTTATATTGTAATGGGATCTGTCAGAACTATTGCAGCACTGTGTCTGTAATCTGTGCTCAGTCTTTCCTCTGATCACCTTGGGTCTGTGATGGTAACACGGGGATCATGACATGAGATTACCCCCAAACAGCAGCAGTGATTTACTCTCTGGAATTCATAATGTAGTGTTCCGCAGACCACGCTGCGGTTCATCCAAGACTCTAGCCGCTATCAGGTATACAGTCCCGATGATGCTTATGTAGTAAGGAATGATTAAGTTCTATGACCCGGCTCTATATAGATCTTCCCTGTCAGACCTCCATATGCATGGCGCAGTATAGACCTGACTCGGGATAAACTGCTGACAACCTGGCCGTACTTCTTGCACAAAGAAATTGCCATGCTCCTACCACGTAAACCTGGAGCATTCAACACGTCCTCCAGCTGCTGTATAACTACATATCCCAGCATGTTCCGTCTCTGTGTAATGGCAAAACTGTGGTAGGTCATGCTGGGATATGTAGTTCTACTGCTGGAGGGCCACATATTGAACACTCCTAATGTAAAGTCTGGGTAACGTTATGGGTCAGTAATTGGCTGTACATATTGTCCTTCATTCTAAAAGGGCCTTAAATACTGCAAAGCATGCCAACTCCAGTTCATGGGGAAACCCCGTCAGGCCATGTTTTCCAGGTCACACAGGGGCAGACGTGGAATAATGACCACCTGTGGACCTTTTACAATGACTCGGTCAGTAATGATTACACCTGTGCTCCAGCGCAGAGTATGGAAAACCTGCACTGTCCCCGTTCTCTGAGGACTGGAGTTGGGACGTATTGTACTAACCGCTGGTGCAACTACAACTGGTAAAACGCCTGCGTCCGTCTGTGTGGGAAGTTCTGTAAGGCTCCGGTACAAGTGGAGCAGTGTGTGACTTTTATCTGATGTAGTGGTGCTGTAGGGAACACACCACACCAGGTAGTAAGTATTGGACTGGCCAGTATGGTCTATGCTGCCTAACATTTCTCTTACACAATTAGTTGTTTCAATTTCTTTTGGATTGATTTTTATTTATCTACAAACATTACATGGCGAAAGTGTCCCCACAATCTGGGGGGTTAGACAGCTGCAGCTGTTTTGGATTTGTACCCATGTGATGAGCTGGAACTTTGTCCCCAGAATCTGTGTTCTGTCTGGTAATGTGTATGCGTTGTAGTGGCTGCTTTTACACCCTTTGTTTTGGGTAATTATCACTTCTGCCCTCACATTACACCACAGCACCACGCTTTGATACACATGCAGTAATGTACATAACAAACTGCAACACATTCGGCATGGGTGGTGATGATCCAGTGTCATTGATTGGGTGTTCTTTTTGGGTTTTTTTGCTCAGTCGGAGTGAGCTGAGTGTCACCAGCATAAGACCATGTCTCTACCATCCTGGTCCTTAAGTGGTTAAGAATTGGAGCTGTCACCTTTTTAAAAGTAAAACGAAAAAAAGGAGAATATCTGCCAAGCTCTGGTAATTGTGACTTTATGATGACAAAAGAAGATCAGTTGTCTGCAAGCAAAAATAAGAGTCACATGTATTTGTCATTCCCACATTTATCATTGTTATGTGTTATTAGCGTGATGTGTATGTAACATCTTCCATGCACTGCTTTGGCAATTACCTGCGAACCTAGGCCCTGTGACAACAGCAAGACCAGCTTTTATGCATGATGTATCCGGATCAGTCACATGGGGGCGTCATGATCTCAGCAATCCGGAGAGGTCACGTGATAAAATCCATTCGCCGCACTGGACTCGTGGAACAGGCTTCACCTTTGGGCTGTAATAGTGCACGGTGTCTGTCAGGGGATCCGGCTGTCATTTCTCTTTGCTGAGGGGTCTTGCCCTGGAATTAGTGCATTTTTACTATTGGAAGATGTACTAAGTTGTAAATACCACATTTAAGAAGAAAACTAACTTTATGTATTTACTGTGTTTGCTGTGTGTGTTTGTATTATTATTATTATTACTGTTATGATATTATTATTATCATTATTATGTGACTAGGTACATCAGGGTAAAGGTGCTGGAAACTTGTTTTACCACTTAAAAGAATGTGATGTTTTAATAGTTTGCTCAGATTACTTTCTGGCCTTACAGACTATCGGGGTCATTCCGAGTTGATCACTAGCTGCCGTTCGCAGCGCCGCGATCAGGCTAAAAACCGGCATTTCTGCACATGCGTATGCACCGCAATGCGCAGGCGCGTCGTACAGGTACAGTGAGCATCGTGTCTAACGAACATTCCTGTTGCACGGTCGAACGCAGGAAGATTGAAATGAAGTAGGCGTTTCTGGGCGGTAACTGACCGTTTTCAGGGAGTGCTTAGAAAAACGCAGGCGTGGCTGGGTGAACGCTGGGCGGGTGTGTGATGTCAAAAGCCGTCCTTCCATCGTTAGAATCAACGCACACGAAGAGTAACTACAGGGCTGATCTTGTTTTGCAGAAAATTATTTTGCAGGCGCTTTGCTGCACAGGCGTTCGCACTTCTCCCCGGTGGGCGGCGACAAGGCGTTTTCACGACTGCTAAAAACTGCTAGCTAGTGATCAACTCGGAATGACCCCCTATATTCTTGTTACCTATGGGCCTGATTCAGAGATGTGGGCTAATCCATTCACAGCTGTTATTCTGTACGCAGCAGATGTGTGACAAGTTGCAAATGACACAGGCCTGGATTTCTATAGGGACGCCCGCCGGCGGTTTTGCAGATCCAAGCAACTGCGTACGGATATGCATCAATGACCGCAGATCCTTCAGTAAATGACTCTCCGAGTGACCCTATATTGGCGCAGAATAACCTTAGGAACAGAGACACTGTCTCCATGTTTTGTTTTTTATATATGGGATTGCTTGGCCAGAAAATGGTCGCAACACACCTGCGCTTTTGTCACCACTCCATGTTCCGTCCTCCAAAATGGTCAAGCCATTGCAAATAAATCTTCACTGCGAGCGTCATTCTATGATCAGCCGGCCAATAACTGCTTTAGGGCCTATGGACAAAATGAGACCATATGCACACACATTTCGACATCGTCCTTCCACCCTTGAGGGGCCACTAATATAATAATTGAATTTCTGTAGCGTCCATAAAATATATTCATTTTGTATTGCAGTTCTAGACATCCTTGTACTGGCTCTGTGCCTTACCACTTGGGTACTATCTCATGGTAGTGAGTAATGCCACCTGGTATCCTGCAACTGTGGCAAAGGGATCGGATGCCTTGTTTGGAGTGTTTACTAGAGCATGGTTCCCCAGTGTGGTCCTAATTGATCGGGGAATGCAATTCATGAGTCACCGGTCCACTGCCTCTAGCCACAGAGTGGTATTTTTTTTTTATTAGAAGCTTTTTATTTTCTGATTTTTTAATAACGTCTCAACGTGGTTCCCCTGATCACTGCAATTGGTATAACAGAGACCATTTCAGTAAACAAGCCATAAGTGTCCAATAACAATACTTGGGTGTCTGATGTTTGCAGTGAAACCATTTGGTGCCAACTGCATTTGCCCACAATTTAATGGCATATGTGAGCGGTACAATGGGACATTGGAGCAGGTAATGTGGGCATTTGTGACTGCAGGGGTCTGGGAGCGGGTGTGGATCATTAGATCCACAGTGTCTAAGTCGACCACCATAGGTCGACAGTCACTAGGTGGACAGGGTTGGAAGGTCGACAGGGTTTCTAGGTCGACGTGCTAGGTCAAAAGGTCGACAGGTTTTTTTGTGTGTTTTTTTGGTGTTGTTTTCTTTGTAGAGTGACCGAGAACCCCAATTAGAGCACCGTGTCCCCTCACATGCTTCGGGCAAGGTGCCTCGCTCTGCTACCGCTTCGCTGGGCACAGATTACCGCTCTAATCGTAGTCCACGTGGATCGTTAAGTATGAAAAAGTTCAAAAGAAGAATAAAAAAAGAAAAACTCACGTCGACCTTTTGACCTGTCAACCTAGCACATGTCGACCTAGAAACCCTGTCGACCTTCCAACCCTGTCGATCTAGTGGCTGTCGACCTAAACATTGTCGACCTAGACAGTGTCGTTCTTCAGACCGGATCCCTTGGGAGCTCCATCCTGCTACTTCTGTTCGCGTTTTGTGCTTTTGCCATATAAGTCTACTGTTCTCTCACACTTTGGGCTAAATTTACTAAAATGGGAGTTCTATATAAGAAGGGATGTTGCTATGGGCAACATCCCATCTTAAATAGAATTCTCATCTACGTTTACTCCTTTGAGTTCCTTTGCATCCCACAATCTATTTCAGAGCTTTTAGAAAGATGAACGATGTGGAACTATGTAGTGATGTACCTAGTGCGGCTGGAGCGTGTAGCCAACCTCCTAGACAAGTAGACTAAGCAGAAGAATTGGGATGGCCAGTGTTAGAACATTCAAGGACCGGCAGAAAAAGGCTGGTTCTGATGCCCACATCCCAAAGCAAACTCAATTGGCCAATGTGTACATAGTCTTAAATGACTTGAGTAAGAGCATAGGAAGATGTTACATGTTAGAGTTTATGTTGCTTAGGATGAAGAGTCTGCAGGACATCTCGCAACGCGTTGACTCTTCGGAGTCTTGTTAGTTGGAGTGCTGCAGCGAAGCTCCGTCAGTTCTGGCTGGTGGACTGCATTCCCAGGGAGCTTAGGTGCTGATCTACCAGTTCAAGATCTGTATAAATTATAGAGATGAGGTTTGGTTTTCAGAAATCCAAACTCACCCGAAATTAGGGGATTCGAGTCCCAATTCGAAGTTTCCCTCGGTAAAGAACACAAATTTAAAATCAGAATCTTAGGTTTTAGATTGCTTGTAAGTTCCTCCCTCAGGAGTTCAGGCGTCCTGTCACACAGGCGATTGTGGTCAGAGTTGTCTGGAATGAATGTTATTGAGGTTAATAATACTGTAGGAAAATAGTAGGTCCAAATTATATCAGATTAGCCGTTTTTATCAATTTTCTAGAAATCCGAACCAAAACACTTGAGGATGGTTTTGCCGAAACCAAACCCTGAGGGTCTGCACACATCTCTAGTATAAATATGTCCCTACTTTGTTTCTGTGACCCGCAAACTGCAGCTGACTCTATTGTCCAGCCTGTCCTCCATGGGGTCCAGCATTTCTGCTACTGGAAGTCACCCGCCAAAATAACCACCGCACCTTTTGCTGCAGATAGTGTTCTTTTTATGATGCAGGTAGGGTGCTGAGCTGCGGGCACGAGTTCTGTGTGTGTGTGCGCTTGAAAAGAGGGTGCGGCCAGTCGGATGAGGTGCTGGGCTTTCCCCACGCTCTCCCCTTTATGTGACTAGCACCGGTGGTGATTGATACGCCACACCTTTTCTCACCTACGGAACACTGCGGCCCGCGGGCGAGGACTGCATCGGGCAAGCTGCTTTATTAGGGCAGGGCGGACACCGTGCTAGAACAACCTAGTGTAGTGTTAGGGAGTGTAGTGGGGGAGAGGTAGAACCCCCTCACCCCTGTCAGGATCGCAACCATCGTGATGTCTGCATCAGTGTTGTGACCTCTGGCATCCTGTCCGCCTCGATCGCTTGCTGATCCCTTATGGCAGAGGTTCCCAAACGTGGTCCTCAAGGCACCCCAACAGTCCAGGATTTAGGTAGATCCATGGCTCAGCACAGATGGTTAAATCAAATTGACTAAGGTGCTAATTAAGTCACCTGTGGCCAAGCATGGGCAAATTTAAAGCCAGGACCATTGGGGTGAATTGAGGACTGTTTGTGAACCTCTTCCTTATGGTGTTCCTTGTATTATAAACAGCTTATAAAGAGAAAAAGTACATCTTATACACCCTGGTACAGCACAGACCTACAGAAATAACCTGCGCAAATGCATGATGATAAGGTGCCAATATTCTAAAGGGGGGTGCACACGGAGAGATGGGGGCTGAGTGATCTTTCACAGAACATTCAGCGCGGTGTGTGCTCTGCGGAGGGGGAGCTCGCTCACTTCACACAGTGGTGTCCATTTCGTGTCTTTCACTCAACTTGCTAACCCTATTTTCTATAACCTGAGGGGGCTTGGTGCGTCAGGTTTTATATTGATATAGGATTTTCACAAAGATATACTTTAATACGTATTTTTCTCTGTGATTTAGTCACCATATCTCTCCTTTATCTCTGCTAGTGCTGACTACACTGTGCAGGGGTTTGGGTAAGAGGTATTGTGCTGCTGCCAATTGTACTGTGTTACCTGATACTGCAAGTTATATCATGTCTGCTTCTGAGGGTAACGGTTCTGGGGCTGAACACACTGCCGGTGTTGCTGAAGCCACAGATCCCTATGAGGGGAATATAGCAGCTGGGGGCTCCTTGCCCCCCCCAGTGGGACTGTGGCAACGGAGGTACATAAGGACCCACCATGGGATGCTTTTTCCACGCTTCTGCATACGCTAGTTCATAAACTAACACCCCCTATGGGACCCCCAATGCCGGTACAACCGTATGTGGTCCCTGCAGCTAACCCGCCGTGGGCAGACGATTTATCTGCTCAATTGAAGAAGTTGAACCAGTCCCTGACTACAAAAAAGTCTGACCATCGCTCGCCTAAGTCCAAGGGGTCCTCTAAGCGAGCGCTGGTCTCCTCACAATCCACTACTGTCACTGACACCTCGTCTGATGAAGACGGCACTTACACTGACCCCACAGGTTCTGACTCGGATACTGCTGATGGGGAGGGTAGTTCACATGTGGATATTCCTGATCTTTTGGAGGCTATTAAGTTAATTCTACAGATTACGGATGATCCTGAGCCATCTGTCCCTCCTAAGAAACCAGATAGGTTCAAGCGTCAGAAGGAGGTTAAACAAGTTTTACCTCACTCTGATCACCTAGTGGATATACGTCAGGAACCCTGGGAAAACCCGGGTACGAAGTTTGTGCCTCAAAAGAAGATGCTGGCTCACTATCCCCTCGCGCCAGAGCTGTCTAAGAATTGGGATACGCCTCCTCCAGTAGACTCACATGTGGCTAGGATGGTGGTTTCCTCAGCTCTGCCTATCACTACCGTCACGTCTCTAAAAGAGCCTACGGATAAACGTGTGGAGGGTTGTCTTAAAGCGAGTTACACCCTCACTGGTGCTGCACAAAGGCCCACTATTGCAGCAACATGGGCTGCAGAGGCTATTGAAGCATGGGCCTTGGAGTTAGAAGCTGAAATCTCTTCTGACCATGCTAGACAATGCTTGTCATATATTGTCACAGCTTTTCGCTATATTAAAGAGGCGGCTTCTGATGCCGGTATCCTAGCAGCCAAGGCCTCTACTACTTCAGTCCTGGCTCGCCGGATATTGTGGCTGAGATCCTGGTCTGTGGATCTGGACTCTAGAAAAACCCTGGAGGTACTCCCTTTCAAGGGAGATATTCTGTTTGGGGAGGACTTAAATAAGATAGTGGCTGACTTGGCTACTGCCAAAACTGCCTGTCTGCCAAGAACTGCTCCTTCTGTGTCGAAGGCTAAAGGTACTTCCTTTCGCCCCTTTTGTCCTTCAGGTAAAGCAAAAGGTCAGGCGTACAACAAGCAGGCCCGCACTTCCAAACCTGGTAAGCCAAAGCCAAAAGGAGCCTGGGCGGCTCGTCAGCCAGCTTCCAAGGCCGATAAGCCTGCCGCATGACGGGGCGGGCCTCCCACTGGGGGATCGGCTTCTAGGGTATACCCAGGAATGGTTGAAAACCACTTCAGATGCCTGGGTACGGGAAGTTGTCACTCGAGATTACGCCATAGCCTTCAAAAGCCGACCCCCTCATCGATTTTGCCTGACAGACGTCCCGTCGGACCAGACAAAGGCAAACACTCTGCATTCGGTGGTACAGACCCTCCTGGATACAGGAGTCGTAGTACAGGTGCCTCTTGTGCAGAGGGGCCGGGGGTACTATTCTCCGCTGTTTCTAGTCCCGAAACCAAATGGGTCCTCCCGGCCCATTCTCAACCTCAAGGCATTGAACAAGTTTGTGAAAGTTTCCAAGTTCCGTATGGAAACCCTTCGCTCTATAGTTCTGGCTTTGGAACCTGGGGACTACATGGTCTCCCTGGACATACAGGATGCTTACCTGCATATTCCTATAGCAGCGTCACATCAGCAATACCTGAGGTTTGCTATTGGCAACCTCCGTTACCAGTTTCAGGTATTACCTTTTGGTTTAACAACGGCTCCGCGAGTCTTCACCAAAGTAATGGCGGTGATGACGGTGGTACTCCGCCGTCAAGGGGTCAGGATACTGCCGTATCTGGACGACTTGTTAATCCTGGCAAATTCCCCAGAACTTCTCCTTCGTCATCTAGATATGACGGTCCAATTTCTACAAGCCCACGGGTGGCTCATCAACTGGAAGAAATCCTCCCTGATCCCTGCTCAGAGCATGGTGCATCTGGGAGCGCTATTGGACACTCACAACCAGAGGTTGTTCTTGTGTCAGGAGAAAGTCCTGAAGCTTCAGGACAGGATTCGTTGCTTCCTTTCTCGTCCGCAAGTGTCGATACATTCGGTGATGCAGGTGCTGTGCCTCATGGTTATCGGCATTCGACATGGTGGAGTATGCTCAATTCCATTCTCGCCCCCTCCAGAGGCTGATTCTAGCCAAGTGGGACGGCCTGCCTCACCGGATCAGGTCTCAAATGATCTCATTGAGTCCGGAGGTCCGTCTGTCGCTGCTCTGGTGGCTCCAGGACCAACAATTGAGCAGGGGCCGTCCGTTCTGGATATCCAACTGGGTCCTGTTGACGACAGATACCAGTCTAAGAGGTTGGGAGGCGGTGCTGGAGCAACACTCCCTTCAGGGTCGGTGGACCAAGGAGGAGTCCCTCCTCTCAATCAACATTCTGGAATTGCGGGCGGTCTTCAATGCATTGAACTTAGCCCAGCATTTAATTCACAACCGTCCTGTTCAAGTGCAGTCGGACAACGCCACCACAGTGGCTTACATAAATCATCAAGGCGGCACTCGAAGCAGTCTGGCAATGAAGGAAGTCTCACGGATTCTACATTGGGCGGAACGCCATCTACCGGCCATATCGGCAATCTTCATTCCGGGAGTCCTGAATTGGGAAGCGGACTTTCTCAGTCGTCAGGACGTGCATGCCGGCGAGTGGGGCCTCCATCCAGAAGTGTTTCAACTCCTAGTGGAAAAGTGGGGTCTTCCAGACGTAGATCTGATGGCGTCTCGACACAATCACAAGGTTCCGGTCTTTGGAGCAAGTACAAGTGATTCTCAAGCAGCATTCGTGGATGCCCTGGCGGTGCCGTGGAGGTTTCGGCTGCCGTACGTGTTCCCTCCGGTGTCACTCCTGCCCAGGGTAATTCAGAAGTTCAAGCAAGAAAAAGGAATTCTGCTTCTCATAGCTCCAGCGTGGCCCAGACAGCACTGGTTCTCAGACCTGCAGGGCCTAAGTCAGAGCGTCCAATTCTACTTCAACAACGCCCAGACCTCCTTGTTCAGGGCCCCTGTGTCTACCGGGACCTAGCCCGGCTGTCTTTGATGGCGTGGCTCTTGAAGCTTCCGTCTTGAGGGCTAAGGGTTTTTCTGAGAAGGTCATTAAAACTATGTTGCGGGCCCGGAAACCGGCTTCTGCCTGGATTTACCACAGGGTCTGGCATTCCTACTTTGTTTGGTGCGCATCTAACAATTATGACGCTTCCAAGTTTAGTACAGGCAAACTTTTTTGGCTTTTCTGCAGCAGGGCCTGGATTTAGGCCTGCGTCTGGCCTCCCTCAAGGTTCATATTTCTGCCTTGTCGGTGTGGTTTCAGAGAAAAATTGTGACTTTACCTGATGTTCATACGTTCACTCAGGGTGTGTTGCGTATCCAATCTCCCTGTGTCCCGCCTGTGGCTCCTTGGGACTTGTCGGTGGTTTCGGAGGCGTTGCAGGAGCCTCCGTTTGAACCCCTTGGTTCAGCTGATCTTAAGTGGCTTTCCCTTAAGGTGGTGTTCTTGCTGGCTATTGCCTCTGCTAGAGGAGTGTTGGATTTGGGTGCCCTTTCCTGTAGTTCCCCATATCTGATTTTTCACCATGACCGGGCGGTACTTCGGACTCGTCCCGGTTATTTACCGAAGGTGGATTCCTCGTTCCACCTTAATCAGGAGATTGTGGTTCCGGCCTTTGTCTCTCCTGACTTGTCTTCCAAAGAGCGGTCTTTGGATGTGGTACGGGCTCTCCGTATCTATGTGAAGAGAACTGCTTCTATTCGAAAATCTGATTCTCTCTTTGTTTTGTTTGGATTTCACAAACGTGGCTGGCCTGCTCACAAGCAGACCCTGGCCAGGTGGATTAGAATGGTGATTGCACATGCTTATGTGAAGGCTGGTCTGTCAGCTCCTGCTCACATTACGGCCCATTCTACTCGGTCTGTTGGACCTTCTTGGGCGCCCCAACGTGGTGCGACCCTCGACCAATTGTGCAAGGCGGCTACGTGGTCCTCCGTGAACACGTTCATAAGGTTTTATGCCTTCGATACTGCCGCTTCCCAGGATGCTTCCTTTGGACGCCGGGTTCTTGTGCCCGCTACATTGCTTCCCCTCCCATAAGGAACTGCTTTAGGACATCCCCATTGTCCATCCTTGTGGAGCCCAGTGTACCCCGCAGCAGAAAACGAGTCTTATGGTAAGAACTTACCGTTGTTAAAACTCTTTCTGCGAGGTACACTGGGCTCCACAAGGCGCCCTCCCTGACGCACTTAGCTTGTTTGGGTTGGTATGGCATTAGCCGCTGACATTTCTCCTGTTGTGAGAGTGTGGTGTATGTGGCTACTAACCGTTGTCGTCTCTTTTCCTGCTACTGAATTGGGCTGGTTAACTAAAAACTGAGCTCCTATGCAGGGAGGCGGGGTTATAGAGGAGGCATCGCTGTGCATTCTGGGAACAGTCAAAGCTTTGAGCCTGTTGGTGCCTCGGATCAAGATCCTACTCTACACCCCTATGTCTATTCCTTGTGGAGCCCAGTGTACCTCGCAGAAAGAGTTTTAACAACAGTAAGTTCTTACCATAAAACTAGTTTTTTGCAGCGATCAGGTCACTACTTTGCGTGCGTATGCACCGCAATGCGCAGGCGCGTCGTACAGGTACAATGCGGATTGTTGCTATACGATGGATTTAACAAAGAATCCATTCGCACGGCCGTTTCCAGGGAGATTGACAGGAAGAAGGCGTTTGTGGGTGGCAACTGACCGTTTTCTGGGAGTGTTTGGAAAAACGCAGGCGTGTCCCAGCGTTTGCAGGGCGGGTGTCTGACGTCAATTCCGGGACAGGACAGGCTCATGTGATCGCAGCGGCCGAGTAAGTTCAGACCTATTTAGAAACTGCACAAACTATTTTTGTACTGCTCGGCTGCACAAGCGTTCGCACACTTGCTAAGCTAAAATACACTCCTCAGTTGTCGGTGACTGCATCCGCACGAGTGATCAACTTGGAATGACCTCCCTAATCCAATTGCTTAGAAATTAAGCAAAAATCGCTCCGTGTGTACCACCCCCCCCCCCCCCCCTTCCCTTTAGACTATAATTAACAGGTGTAGATACATACTTAACTGAGTGCCATTTGGGAAGTGCTACTGTTCCCCCTCACTCTGTTTCACTTGCCAAATTGTTGTACATTATTTATATATACAGTACTGTGCAAAAGGTTTAGGCAGGTGTGGAAAAAAATGCTGAAAACTAAGAATACTTTCAAAGATAGAAATGTTAATAGTTTATTTTTTATCAATTAAAATGCAAAGTGAATGATCAGAAGAGAAATGTAAATCAAATGAATATTTGGTGTGACCACCCTTTGCCTTCAAAACAGCATCAATTCTTCTAGGTACACTTGCACACAGTTTTTGATGGAACGCCGCAGGGAAGTTGTTGTAAAGATATTTGAGAACTGACCACAGATCTTCTGTGCATGTAGATAAAATGGGACGGGACCATGTTTGTATTATTATTATCCTTTATTTATATGGCGCCACAAGGGTTCCGCGACGCCCAATTACAGAGTACATAAATAATCAAAACAGGAAAACAGCAACTTACAGTTGAAGACAATGTAGGACAAGTACAGGGTAACTAAACATAGCTACATCAGCAGATGACACTGGAATAAGTATCAGGTGGCAGAAGACTGCTGGATGTGGTACAGTTGAAGAATATTAAAGTAAGAAAAGGATAAGCACATGAGGGAAGAGGGCCCTGCTCGTGAGAGCTTATATTCTAAAGTGGGGGGGGTAGACGGGTGACACAGACAGGGTACATAGCGTGGAACAGAGGGTTAGGATGAGATTTGGCTGGGTTTGGTGAAGAAGTGGGTGTTGAGAGCACATTTGAAGTTTTGTAGAGAGGTTAAGAGTCTGAGTGGGAAAGGGAGCAGCACGTGAAAAATCTAGGAGTAGGAGGAAGTAATCAGAAGACAGGAGAGTCGGTGTGCATTAGCAGAGCGAAGAGGACGGGTGGGAGAGTAAAGGGAGATAAGGTCAGAGATGTAAATGGGAGAGGGGTGGGTGAGTGCTTTGTTCGTGAGTGTGAGAAGCTTGAATGAATTCTGAAAGGGAAGGGGAGCCAGTGAAGGTCTTGTAAGAGAGGAGAGGTGGACGTAGTGCGTTTGGTGAGGAAAATTAGCCGGGCAGCAGCATTTATGATAGATTGAAGTAGAGAGAGGTATTTGTCAGGGATGCCAGTCAGGAGGAGATTACAGTAGTCCAGTCTGGAGATGACCAGTGAGTGGATAAGGGTCTTAGTAGTATCCTGGGTCAGAAAGGGTCTGTTCCTGGAAATATGGAAGTATGAAAACGACAGGTTTGTGAGAGGTGCTGAATGTGTGGTTTGAAGGAGAGGGAGGAGTCAAGGATTACTCCAAGACAGGAGGCTCGAGGAGATAGTAGTGCCATCAATAGATTGTGGGAGGTGAGTTTATGCGGGAGGGAGGGAAGATGATCAACTCAGTCTTAGGTATGTTAAGTTTAAGGGGCCCTATACACGGGAGAGATGTGTGCTGAGCGAACCGCTCAGCACACATCTCTCCCGCCGCTCAGCACAGCGCGATCTGTGCTGAGCGTGCGGGTGGAGACGGGGGGGGGCGCTCATTTCACCCAGTGGGTGAAATGAGCGAAGTGCTAGATTGGCCTGCACGGCAGGCCAATCTAGCACCAGTGATAGGGCTGCGCATCGCTATCGCTGTAGGGGGTACACACGAGTGATCTATGCTTAAAATCTAAGCAATCTAGTCAGATTGCTTAGATTTCGAGCATGGATCTCTCCGTGAGTACCCCCCTTAAGAAAGCACTGGGACATCCAAACAGATAGCAGAGAGAGAGTTGGAGAGTGAGGAGAGCTGTGGAGAGGTCCGGAGAGGAAAGATAGATTTGAGTGTCATCAGCATAGAGATGATATTGGAAATCAAAAGAATGAAGAAGCTTACCTAGTGAGGACATATAGAGAGAAAAGAAGAGGACCAAGGACTGAACCATGGTACACCTACCAGGGATGTGCGGTGAGCTAAATAGCTCAGGAGGCACTGGCTAGCCCCAGAGCCAGATTTACATGCAATATATGAGCCAAAACGTACATATGGGCATTATACACATGTGCAGCAGGATAAACTCCTGGAAATTTGGTGAGTTTTGGTCAGAGATGTGCGGAAAAGTTAGCCAGGTGAGGCACTGCCTCACCTGCCATAGACTTTTTACTCCAGAGTTTTGGCTATAAAAATTATTAGAATAATACAAAGAAGATATTTCAAACATATTCTTTGTATTTTTCATATACTTTATGCAGTCAAAACTCTGGCACAAACGTTAGTATGACAGGAAAGGCTCTGCCTCACCCCACTGCACGTCACTGACACCTACGGTTAGTGGAAGTGAAGGGGAGGTGGAGTCATGAGAGCAGACAGAGAATGAACGGTCGGAGAGGTAGGAAGACAGCCAAGAGAGGGCAGTATCACGCAGACCAATGGAGAGAAGGAGAGGGTGGTCCACAGTGTCAAAAGCAGCAGAGAGGTCAAGAAGAATAAGTAGAGAGTAGGGGCCTTTAGATTTGGCAGCATGGAGGTCATTGCAGACTTTTGTAAGGGCAGTTTCAGTGGAGTGGAGAGGACGGAAGCCAGACTGGAATGGGTCAAGCAGTGAGTGAGAGGAAAGAAAGGAAGTAAGGCGGTTGTAGACAATACGCTCAAGGAGTTTGGAGGCAAAAGGGAGGAGAGAGATGGGTCGGTAGTTAGAGTGTTTGGATCAAGGGTAGATTTTTTAAGAATAGGAGAGATGAGTGCGTGCTTGAAGGCAGAGGGGACAGTGCCTGATGAGAGGGAGAGATTGAGAAGGTTTGAAAGATGGGAACAGGCAGAAGGAGAGAGGTAGCGGAGGAGTCGGGAGGGGAGGTGGTGAGGGGTGAGGAACGAATGAGGTCCATGACTTCCTCACCAGATGCATGGGAGAAAGATGTCAGAGTTGGTGAAAGGGAAGGGGAGGAGTGGTACGGGAAAGGATGTGGCTGGTTGCTGATTCTTTGGTGGGATGTGATGTCCTGATGTATGGAGTCAATTTTGGATGTGAAGTAAGTGGCAAAGTTAAGAGCAGATAGTGAGATGGGGAGGTGGAGGTGGGCAGAGGAGTGAGTTGAGAGTGGCAAAGAGGCGCCGGGGGGTTGGAAGACTGGGACAAGATGTGGTCTTGAAGTATGACTGTTTAGCAAGAGAAAGGGCAGCACTGAAGGATGAGAGCATAAGTTTGAAATGGAGGAAGTCTGCCTTAGAGCGTGATTTCCTCCAGTGTCGCTCAGCAGTATGTGAGCATTTTTGCAGATATCTGGTGCATTTGGTGTGCCAGGGTTGAGGTGTTGATCTGCGAGGGTGAATAGTGGTTGGTGGAGCGACAGAGTCAAGAGCAGAAGTAAGGGATGCATTGTATAGCGATGTGGCTTGTTCAGGGCATGTGAGAGAGAGAATAGGAGAGAGAAGCGAGTCAAACAGGGAGGAAAGAAATGTGATGTCAATAGCCTCAATGTTGCGCTTAGTGATTGTAGTTTATTAAATTATACACACTGGAGGTGCAATCCAAATTTTTATCCAAATTGTCCTTTTGGGCGTTATTGTTCCCGCAACGCAAGCCACGCATCGGTAATGACGTCATTATGTCAACCCCCTTTTCATCCCCTTAGGGGAGGTTTGTTAAAATTCTAATTACGTAGTTTTCCTAATTCCCACCTGAAGAAAACCTATGTTACATGTCATCTTCCTAACATATCGGGAAGTAAGAGAATTAGTAATCAGTGAGTGAGGGAGGGCTTTCACATTTGTATAGATATATTATAATATAAAAAGCACAGCTGCACACATTCATAGTCCAATAGGGGAAGTGCAAGGCACATACGCTATATGGACAAAAGCATTTGGATGCCTGACACCAGCAAGGACTGTAGTGACACTGTATTCAAATACATATACTCTAATATGGAGCTGATCCCCCTTTTGCAGCTATAACATCTTCCACTCATGGAAGGCTTTCCACAAGATGTTGTAGTGTTTCTGTGGTGTGCAGAGGTCAGTCACTGATTTTGGACGAGTAGACTTGGCTCGCATTCTCTGTCCCAATTCATCCCAAAGGTGCTCAATGGGGTGGAGATCAGGGCTCTGTGCGGGACCAGTTAAGTTCTTCTACACCAAATTCATCAAACCATGGGGGTCATTCCGTGTTGATCGCTAGCTGACGTTCGCAGCGATCAGGCTAAAAATCTTAATTTCTGCGCATGCGTATGCACCGCAATGTGCACGCGCGACGTACGGGTACAAAGGCATTTGATGTTTTGCACAGGTTCCAGCGAAGTTTTCAGTCGCACTGACGGCCGCAAGAAGATTGACAGGAAGGGGGCGTTTCTGGGTGTCAACTGACCGTTTTCAGGGAGTGTTCGCAAAAACGCAGGCGTGCTGAAAAAACACAGGCGTGGCTGGGCGTTCTCAGGGCGGGTGTATGACGTCAAATCCGGACACGAATAGGCTGAAGTGATCGCAAACGCTGAGAGCTACTCAGAAAACTGCACAAACTGTTTTTGCAGAGCTCGGCTGCACATGCGTTCGCACTTCTGCTAAGCTAAAATACACTCCCCAGTGTGCGGCGGCATAGCGTTTGCACGGCTATTAAAACTAGCTAGCGAGCGATCAACTCGGAATGACCCCCAATGTCTTTATAGTCCTTGCTTTGTACACTGGGGCACAGTCATGTTGGAATAGAAAAGGGCCTTCCCCAAACTGTTGCCACAAACTTGGAAGCATCGCATTGTCCAAAATGTCTTGGTATGCTGAAGTATTAAGATTACCCTACACTGGAGATAAAGGGGTCTAGCCCAAAATCTGAAAATGGCCCCACACTATTATCCCTCCTCCACCAAACTGCACCGTTGGCACAATGCAGTCAGGCAGGTAACGTTCTCCAGGTATCTGCCAAACCCAGACTCGCCCATCTGACTGCCAAACAGAGAAGGGTGATTCGTCACTCCACAGAACACATTTCCAGTGCTCCATAGTCCAGTGTCGGTATGCTTTACACCACTCCATCCGATGCTTGGCATTGGACTTGGTGATGTGAGGCTTGCATGCAGCTGATCGGTCATGGATGCCGATTCCATTAAGCTCCCGCCGCACAGTTTTTTGCTTACTGTACATTAATGCCAGAGGAAGTTTGGAACTCGTCAGCTATGGAATCAGCAGAGCATTGGCGACGGTGCTAACAACGCACCCTCATCATGGACACAAACAAACTGACAAATGATCCCCCATATGCAAAGTGAACTCACCTGATGCCACACTTGCACGCCATTCACGTGTATACCCGGAAGTTCGGGGGTGGAAGTGACGTCGTTACCATAGAGATCGCATACAGCGCTAACCGGCACAACGGTCCACCCAACACAACCCAGACACACGGGGAGCCGAAGTGAGCGACTGGAAATTGCTGTATAGGGCCAATGCAGCACAAACATATGGTGCCATGGTAAATAGTGGTCCGGGCTGCCGGAATTATTCCAGCTTCAACATGGTAACCCACAGAGACCTAATATGCAACACACACACACATATATAGATAGACACAGAGCCGGATTAAGGGGGGGTCCCGGGGATGCGTACCCCCGGGCCCCCCTTTCCAAAAGGCCCCCTTGCCACACCACAGATCGGATCTCTCTTCCGATCTGATCTGTGGTGCTGTGCTCCCGTCCGCACTGCAGCGGCAGCCGTACAAACAGGACAGCTGAGCGACGGCTCAGCTGTCCAATCATGTATGAGGGAAGTAGGCTGCCCCAATGGCTGAGCGGCAGGCTGCTTCACTCATACATGATTGGAGAGCTGAGCCGTCACTCAGCTGTGTGTGCGGTTGCCGGGGACGGGAGCGGAGTTACCTCATGAGCGTTGCCGTACAGCCTGTGGCGCTCTGGACCCGGGAAAGCAGAGAACACCCGGCACAGCTTCTGCCACCTCGGGTACAGCGTAGAGGCTTTGTACAGCAGGTAGAGGAGGAAGAGCCAGGCAGCCCAGTGACAGAGGCCGCTCAGGGACAGCACAGAGGAGGGAGCCATGGCTGGGGTACTGGCTGCTGCTGCTCTCACAGGGACACTATGTGCTCACATACAGGGGCATAATAATGTGTCAGGGGCAGGTGGAGCCACAGGATGGGACAATGTGTAGAGTAGGAGGAGAGGGAGCTGCAGGAGGAACACACCCCCCCCGCCCCCCACCCCCCCTCTCTTGAATAGGGGCCCCTATGGTCTTAATCCGGCTCTGGATAGATACACAGTATAATATTATAAACAAGAGCCATTGATCCACTACACTCACCGCTCCTAGATCTGGGTGCAATATGTGACCACAATTTTTTTTAAAACAAAATCACAGAGCTCCGTACTCACCATAATAAATGATGGGCTTTGTGTCATACATTGGTCAATACATTTAAACGGGTGTAGTATGGTATGCCGGCGGTCGGGCTCCCGGCGACCAGCATACCGGCGCCGGGAGCCCGACCGCCGGCATACCGACAGTGTGGCGAGCGCAAATGAGCCCCTTGCGGGCTCGCCACGCTATTTTATTCTCCCTCCAGGGGGGTCTTGGACCCCCACGAGGGAAAATAAGTGTCGGTATGCCGGCTGTCGGGATTTCGGCGCCGGTATACTGTGCGCCGGGATTCCGACAGACGGCATACTGAAGACCACCCATTTAAACTTACAGCCTCCGTCAAGGGACCCCATTACTGAAAATTATAAACATGGCAAATGCTACACATGCGCACACAAGCTGTCAGTATATATAATATATATGTTTATAGTGTGTGTGTGTGTGTGTGTGTGTGTATATATATATATATATATTATGATAATAGAGATAAATGAGGAAGCTGTGAGCCATATACAACAGAACCAAGCAATGGTTAACCGTCTCCAATCTCCCGGCCCTGTGCCCTGTCCTCTGGCCAGCCTGCCTGACGCCCAGCTCGCTCCCGGCGCCACTACAGTGTTTGCAGTGAATGAACTTTACCTCTCTGGCCTCGCTCAGTGTCACAAACATGTTGACACGTCCGGCAATCTGAGACCTGGATAATTTTCCGTTCAGCATCATCAATGACTGAGTCACTATGGGCACCGCAGTAGTGTAGCGCACCCATTCACTGCTCTGGGCTACTCTAGGCTCAGAACATAAGGATTCATCTGTGTTTTGATGTTCTCCGGGCAACCACCTGGGTGCTTACTATACGTTTTCTGACTCCAAAAACCCTCATTGGCAAAAATTATACTATGAGACATATAAGTCACCACTTCCTAAAGATTTCTAAAAAGGTCTTAAAAAACTTTTAGTTTTTTTGGATACATTTTATTATTTCTAAAATATTAGAAAGAAAATATATTATAGATGAGCGGGTTCGGTTCTCAGAGAACCGAACCCTACCGGACTTCACTACCCGAGCCCGGATCCGAGTCAGGCTCGGGTTTTCCCGCCTGACTCAGAAACCAGAACGAGGCAAAATGCCATCATCCCACTGTCGGATTCTCACGGGGTTTGGATTCCATATAAGTTGCTGCGCATCGCCACCATTTTCACTCCGGCATTGGAGACTTTAGAGAGAGGACGTGTCTCCGTCCTCAGTGTCCTGCATCAGTTCAGTGTTAGTGTCTTGTGCTTCATCAATCCAGTCACAGTGGTGGTGTCCTCTGCTGCCATATGTCCAGTGCTGCTGTATAAATCCAGTCCATTGCAGTGGTGCTGTGTTGTCCTGCATCAGTGCAGTGGTGGTGTCCCTGTACTGCCGTATATGTCCAGTGATACTGCCGTATATGTCCATTGATACTGCCGTATAATTCCAGTGATTCTGCCGTATAAATCCAGTGATCCTGCCGTATAATTCCAGTGGTCCTGGCGTATAAGTCCAGTGATCCTGCCGTATAATTCCAGTGGTACTGGCGTATAAGTCCAGTCCAGTGATACTACCGTATATATGTCCAGTGGTACTGTCGTGTATATCCATTGATACTGCCTTATATGTCCAGCGGTACTGCCGTATAAATCCAGTGATCCTGCCTTATACCTCCAGTGGTACAGGCGTATAAATCCAGTGATCCTGCCGTATAATTCCAGTGATCCTGCCATATAAATCCAGTGATCCTGCCGTATAATTCCAGTGGTACTGGCGTATAAATCCAGTCCAGTGATCCTGCCATATAATTGCAGTGATCCTGCCGTATAAGTCCAGTGATCCTGCCGTATAAATCCAGTGATCCTGCCGTATAAGTCCAGTGGTACTGAAGTATAAGTCCAGTCCAGTGGTACTGGCGTATAAATCCAGTCCAGTGGTACTGCCGTATATGTCCAGTGGTACTGCCGTATAAATCCAGTGATCCTGGCATATAATTCCAGTGATTCTGCCGTATAAATCCAGTGATACTGCGGTATAATTCCAGTGGTACTGGTGTATAAATCCAATTATCCTGCCGTATATTTCCAGTGATCTTGCCGTATAATTCCAGTGGTACTGGCGTATAATTCCAGTGGTACTGGCTTATAAATCCAGTCTGGTATCCGGACTCCAGGTCGACAACAAAAAGGTCGACACACCTTAGGTCGACATGGACAAAAGGTCGACATGGGTTTTTCACAATTTTTTTCTTTTCTGGAACCTTTTCATACTTAACGATCCACGTGGACTACGATTGGAACGGTAATCTGTGCCGAGCGAAGCGGAGTGGAGCGAAGGCACCATGCCCGAAGCAAGCGAGCCATGCGAGGGGACGCGGTGCACTAATTGGGGTTCCCGGTCACTCTACGAAGAAAACGACACCAAAAAAACATTAAAAACTCATGTCGACCTTTTCCCATGTCGACCTTGTTCCTGTCGACATTTTGTCCATGTCGACCTAAGGTGTGTCGACCTAAGGTGTGTCGACCTTTTTGTTGTCGACCTGGAGTCCCAGACCCGTCCAGTCCAGTGGTACTGACGTATATGTCCATTGATACTATCGTATATGTTTGGCAGTACTGCCTTATAAATACAGTGATCCTGCCGTATAATTCCAGTGGTACTGGCATATAAGTCCAGTGATCCTGCCGTATAATTCCAGTGGTACTGGCGTATAATTTCAGTGATCCTGCCATATAATTCCAGCGATCCTGACGTATAATTCCAGTGGTACTGGCGTATAAATCCTGTCCAGTGGTACTGCCGTATAATTGCAGTGATCCTGGCGTATAAGTCCAGTGATCCTGCCGTATAATTCCAGTGGTACTGACGTATAAGTCCAGTGGTACTGGCGTATAATTCCATATAAATCCATAGTCCAGTGGTGCTGTCCTGTGCTGTATATTATTTACTCCAAATAAAGGGGTTATTAATATTTAATCCAAATAATTTTCACAGGGTTTGCCCTGTGTGGTGTAGAGGTACGCTCTCCTGTACCGCATATTGTTATATAACTCCAGAAAAATAATGGAGAACAAAAATTTGAAGGATAAAATAGGGAAAGATCAAGAACAACGTCCTCCTAGTGCTAAAGCTGCTGCCACTAGTCATGACATAGACGATGAAAATCCAACAACGTCGTCTGCCAAGGCCGATGCCCAATGTGAAAGTAGAGGGCATGTAAAATCCAAAAAGCCAAAGTTCAGTAAAAAGACCCCAAAAAATAAATGTAAATGGTCTGAGGAGAAACGTAAACTTGCCAATATGCCATTTACGACACGGAATGGCAAGAAACGGCTGAGGCCCTGGCCTATTTCCACGACTAGTGGTTCAGCTTCACATGACGATGGAAGCCCTCATCCTCCCACCAGAAAAATGATAACAGTTAAGCTGGAAAAAGCACAGAAAAGAACTGTGCATTCTAAGATGGTATCACAAATCCCCAAGGAAAGTCCAAGTGTGTCGGCAGATGCGATGCCTGACCTTTCCAACACTGGACGGGAAGAGGTGGCTCCACCATTTGCACGCCCTCTGCAAGTGCTGGAAGTAGCACCCACAGTCCAGTTTCTGATATTCAAATTGAAGATGTCACTGTTGAAGTACACCAGGATGAGGATATAGGTTTTGCTGGCGCTGAGGAGGAAGTTTAGAATGAGGATTCTAATGGTGATGTGGTTTGTTTAAATCAGGCACCAGGGAAGACACCTGTTGTCCATGGGATGAAGAAGCCCAATGTGATGCCTGGGCAAAATACCAAAAAAGCCACCTCTTCGGTGTGGAATTATTTCTCCACAAATCCGGACAACAGGTGTCAAGCCGTGTGTTGCCTCTCTCAATCTGTAATAAGTAGGGGTAAGGATGTTAACACCTAGGAACATCCTCCCTTATAGGTCACCTGCAGCGCATTCATCAGAAGTCAGTGTCAAGTTGTGAAACTTTGGGTAAGAGCGTAAGCAGTCAACTGACACCTAAATCCCTTCGTCCTCTTGTACCCAAGCTCCTGCAAGCCACACCACCAACTCCCTCAACATCAATTTCCTCCTCAGTCAGGAATGTCCGTAGTCCTGCAGGCCATGTCACTGGCAAGACTGAGGAGTCCTCTCCTAACCGGGATTCCGCCAGGGGATCCTTGAGTAGTATGCCTGCTGTTGCTGCTGGGAGTCGATCATCATCCCAGAGGGGAAGTTGGAAGACCACTTGTACTAGTTCAACTAAGCAATTGAGTGTCCAACAGTCCTTTGTGAGGAAGATGAAATATGACAGCAGTCATCCTTTTGCAAAGCGGATAACTGAGGCCTTGACAGCTATGTTGGTGTTAGACATGTGTCCGGTATCCGCCATTAGATCAGTGGGACTTAGAGAATTGTTTTAGGTACTGTGTCCCCGGTATCAAATCCCATCTAGGTTCCACTTCTCTAGGCAGGCGATACCGAGAATGTACAGAGACATCAGAAAAAGTGTCCTCAGTGTCCTACAAAATGCGGTTGTACCCAATGTCTACTTAACCACGGACATGTGTACAAGTGGAACAGGGCAGACTAAGGACTATATGACTGTGACAGCCCACTGGGTAGATGTATTGCCTCCCGCAGCAACAACAGCAGCAGCACCAATAGCAGCATCTCGCAAACGCCAACTCGTTCCTAGGCAGGCTACGCTATGTATCACCGCTTTCCATAAGAGGCACACAGCTGACAACCTCTTATGGAAACTGAGGGACATCATTGCACAATGGCTTACCCCAATTAGACTCTCCTGGGGATTTGTAATATTGGACAATGCCACCAATATTGTGCGTGCATTACATGTGGGCAAATTCCAGCACGTCCCATGTTTTGCACATACAATTAATTTGGTGGTACAGAATTTTTTTTTAAAATGACAGGGGTATGCAGAAGATGCTGTCAGTTTCCCCAAAAATTGCGGGCCACTTTCGGCATTCAACCACCGCGTACCGAAGACTGTAGCACCATCAAACACTCCTGAACCTGCCCTGCCATCACCTGAAGCAAGAGGTGGTAATGAGGTGGAATTCAACACTCTATATGCTTCAGAGGATGGAGGAGCAGCAAAAGGCCATTCGAGCCTATACATCCACCTACGATATAGGCAAAGGAGGAGGAATGCACCTGACTCAAGCGCAGTGGATAATGATTTCCATCTTGTGCATGGTTCTCCAACCCTTCGAACTTGCCACACGTGAAGTCAGTTCAGACACTGCCAACTTGAGTCAGGTCATTGCCCTCATCAGGCTTTTGCAGAAGCAGCTGGAGAAATTGAAGGAGGAGCTAAGACGGAGTGATTCCGCAAAGTATGTGGGACTTGTGGATGGAGCCCTTTCTTCGCTTTGCCAGGATTCAAGGATGGTCAATCTGTTGAAATCAGAGCACTACATTTTGGCCACGTGCTCGATCCTAGGTTTAAAGCTTACGTTGTATCTCTCTTTCCGGCGGACACAAGTCTGCAGAGGTTCAAAGACCTGCTGGTAAGAAAATTGTCAACTCAAGCAGAACGTGACCCGTCAACAGCTCCTCTTTCATTTTCTCCCACAGCTGGGGCTGCGAGGAAAAGGATAAGATTTCCTAGCCCACCCGCTGGCAGTGATGCAGGGCAGTCAGTAGCAAGTGCTGACATCTGGTCTGGACTGAAGGACCTGCCAACGATTACTGACATGTCTACTGTCACTGCATATGATTCTGTCACCATTGAAAGAATGGTGGAGAATTATATGAGTGACAGCATCCAAGTAGGCATGTCAGACAGGCCATACGTACATATACTGGCAGGAAATAGAGGCAATTTGGATACCCTTGCAAAACTGGCTTTATTTTACCTAAGTTGCCCCCCCCCCCCCCCCCTCCAGTGTGTACTCTGAAAGAGTGTTTAGTGCAGCCGTTGTCAGCGATCGGTGTACGAGGTTACTTCCACAAAATGTGGAGAAGTTAATGTTCATCAAAATTAATTATAAATTCCTCCGGGAAGACCTTGACCAGCAATTGCCTCCAGAAAGTGCACAGGGACATGTGATGGTGGATTCCAGTGGAGACTAATTAATACTCTGTGAGGAGGAGGATGTACACAGTGAAAGGGGTGAGGAATCGGAGGATGAGGATGAGGTTGACATCTTGCCTCTGTGGAGCCAGTTTGTGCAAGGAGAGATTGTTTGCTTCTTTTTTGGTGGGGGCCCAAACAAACCAGTCATTTCAGTCACAGTCGTGTTTCAGACCCTGTCGCTGAAATTATGGGTTTGTTAAAGTGTGCATGTCCTGTTTATACAACATAAGGGTGGGTGGGAGGGCCCAAGGACAATTCCATCTTGCATCTCTTTTACTTCTTTGCATCATGTGCTGTTTGGGGACTAGTTTTTTTAATTGCCATCCTGTCTGACACTGCTGTGCCACTTCTAGATGGGCCAGGTGTTTGTGCCGCACACTTGTGTCGCTTAGCTTAGTCATACAGCCACCTCGATGCAACCTTTTGGCCTAAAAACAATATTGTGAGGTGTTCAGATTAGAATAGACTGGAAATGAGTGGACATGAATGTTATCGAGGTTAATAATACTGTAGGAGCAAAATTACCCCAAAATTCTGTGATTTTAGCTGTTTTTTTTTTTTAAATCATCCAGATCCAAAACCAAAACACGAATGGGTGGTTTTGGCAAAAACACGAGCGGGGAAAATTTGTTAGCAGTTGGGCAAAACCATGTGCACTGCAGGAGGGGCAGATGTAACACGTGCAGAGAGAGATAGATTTGGGTGGGGTATGTTCAAACTGAAATCTAAATTGCAGTGTAAAAATAATGCCAGTATTTACCCTGCACAGAAACGAAATAACCCACCCGAATCCAACTCTCTCTGCACATGTTATATCTGCTCCCCCTGCAGTGCACATGGTTTTGCCCAACTGCTAACAAATTTTCTGCTGCGATCAACTCTGAGTTACCCTCTAAGAGCATAACCCTATAATAATATTGAAAGAAGTATTTTTAACCAAGGAAATAAGAGCTGAATGGTTTGTTGTACTGTAAGCAAACTGTTCTAAACAACAGCTTGTAAATACGTCATCTGACCATCCCCACTGCTGATTAATATATTTTTAAAATGACTTTCAAAGTGGAAATACATTTGTTTCTGAATTCCTTGTTGAGACAGGATGAAGTCCTTATGTTGACATTTACAATGACGGCAAGCATAATGATGACATCTGCAAAATGACCAAAGGGTTATGGTTATGTTAGGTTGCAGAAAGTGGGGGGGGGGGCTAGTTATATGAAACCGGCAGTCAGAATACCGAAACCGGCAACACGACAGCCTGAAATCCCGACAAGGTCGCTGGAGCAAAGTAACTCTCCCCCCAAACCTTCCCCCAGCAGCCTAACCCTCCCGGCAAACTTCTGTTCGGGTTTCCAGCTGTCGGGATTCCGAACCCCAGAATGTCGGCTACATACCGGTAAGGGTGGGTTAGGTTTATGCACTATTGCGTTTTGGGAGGGGAGGTTAGTCATACAACCGGAACCGTCACAGGAACAGTATGATGTCACCGTCAGCTGACCTTGCAGACACCGCTGGAGCTGCCATATCTGCCGAACGTGGTAAGTCCCCGCTAGACCACCAGAAACATTCTGTCAACATTTCAATCATGTCAACATTTCATCAGTGTTGACATGATTGATGAATGTCAATAAAATATACCGATCCTGTTGAACCGCATATAATGACCTCTGTGGTTTATGATCAAAATATTAAAAGAACAGAAGATTTAAATGGAGTAAAAAAAAATTAAGAAAAAACTATCTTATTTGTTTTATTTATTTCTTTTTATTAATTTAACACAAATATTGGTAGGCCTCTATTAGGTAGGACTGTAAATACTCAACACAAAATAATTTTAAAGTTTTGGTCAGTTTAATGGGTTAAAAATAGAGATGAGCGGGTTCAGTTCCCTGAGAACCGAACCCTACCGGACTTCACTACCCGAGCCTGGATCCGAGCCCGGATCTTTACCACCTGACTCGGAAACCAGAACGAGGCAAAACATCATCATCCCGCTGTCGGATTCTCGCAGGGTTTTGATTCTATATAAGGAGCCGCACGTCGCCGCCATTTTCCCTCCAGTCGCAGAGAATGTAACAAGAGGACGTGTCTCCATCCTCAGGGTCTGTGCGGGAGGGAAAGTGGGGTGGCGATTCCAGTGCTGTGTTGTGCTGCCTCAGTCCAGTGGTGGTGTCTTATGCTGCATCAGTCCAGTCACAGTGGTGGTGTCCTCTGCTGTCATATGTCCAGTGCTGCTGTATAAGTCCAGTCCATTGCAGTGGTGCTGTGTTGTCCTGCATCAGTCCAGTGGTGGTGTCCATGTGCTGCCATATAAATCCAGTGATACTGCCGTATATGTCCAGTGGTACTGCTATATAATTCCAGTGGTACTAGCGTATATGTCCAGTGGTACTGGCGTATAAGTCCAGTGGTATTGTCGTATAACTCCAGTGATACTGCCGTATAAATCCAGTCCAGTGGTACTGCTGCATAATTCCAGTGATACTGCCATATATGTCCAGTGGTACTGCCATATAATGCCAGTGATACTACCATATAAATCCAGTCCAGTGGTACTGCCATATAAGTCCAGTGATACTGACATATAATTCCAGTGATACTGCCGTATAAATCCAGTCCAGTGGTACTGCCGTAAAAGTCCAGTAGTACTGCTGTATAATTCCAGTGATACTGCCGTATAATTCCTGTGGTACTGCCGTATAAGTCCAGTGATACTGCCATATAAATCCAGTCCTGTGGTACTGCCGTATAAGTCCAGTGGTACTGCCGTATAATTCCAGTGATACTGCCGTAATAAATTCAGTCCAGTGATACTGCCATATAGATCCAGTGATACTGCTGTATAAGTCCAGTGGTACTGGCGTATAAGTCCAGTGGTATTGTCTTATAACTCCAGTGATACTGCTGTATAAATCCAGTCCAGTGGAACTGCTGTATAATTCCAGTGGTACTGCCATATAATGCCAGTGATACTGCCGTATAAGTCCAGTGATACTGCCGTATAATTCCAGTGATACTGCCGTATAATTCCAGTGATACTGCCGTATAAATCCAGTTCAGTGGTGCTGTCTTGTGCTTCATCAGTCCAGTGGTGGTGTCCTGTGCTGTATATTATTTACTCCAAATAAAAGGTTTATATACATTACTTATATTATTATCCAAATAATGTTTACAGGGTTTGCATTGTGCAGCATATTATTATTATAGCTCCAAGTGTGTGTGTGTGTGTGTGTGTGTGTGTGTGTGTGTGTGTGTGTGTGTGTGTGTGTGTGTGGTTTAGGAGTATGCTCTCCTTTGCCACCAATATTGTGTGTGTGTTGCAACTGGGCAAATTCCAGCACGTCCCATCTTGTTTGGGCCACACACTTGTGTCGCTTAGCTTAGTCATACAGCCACCTCATTGCACCTCTTTTTCTTCTTTTGCAGGATGTGCTGTTTGGGGCCTATTTTTTAAATCTGCCATCCTGTCTGACACTGCAGTGCCACTCCTAGATGGGTCAGGTGTTTGTGCCGCACACTTGTGTCTCTTAGCTTAGTCATCAAGCAACCTCGGTGCAACTTTTGGCCTAAAAACAATATTGTGAGGTGTTCAAAATAGACTGGAAATGAGTGGAAATGAATGTTATTGAGGTTAGTAATATCGTAGGATCAAAATTACCCCCAAATTCTGTGTTTTTAGCTGTTTTTATGTTTTTTTTTAAAAATCATCCAGATCCAAAACCAATACACGAAAAGGTGGTTTTTGCAAAACCAATCCAGATCCAAAACACGAGCATGGAACCAGAACCAAAACCAAAACACAAAACACGAAAAGTGCCCGCCTCACATCTCTAGTTAAAAATGTCGTAGCCAGTGGTTCCCAAATTCGGTCCTTAAGGCATCCTGACAGTCCAGATTTTAAAAGTATGAAGCAAAGATGTGGGGCCTGGCGTAATGTTGGGCTTACTGACTTTTTATTTGCATAAAACCCAAATTTCTGTGCTGTGCATGCGCCCCATAGGTATGTTTTTGCTTGTTTGCAGATTTGAGTGGGTTGGACAGCAACACTGTCCCTTCCCCCCCCTTCAGGAAAAACATGTGCGATCACTATACTTCCACCTACAGACCCTCTACCTGCTGCTGTACATGTGCAGAACAGGCCACAGAGCACACCAGGTCCTCCTGCAGCCCATCTACGATCCCGCTCCAGCAGAGCCATCGCCGTCCATTGGCTCTCCGCGTTTCGGATTTTTCCCTTCAAAACCATTCATAACGTTGTTGATTTTTTTAAAAGTGTTTTATTTAATATTGTTTAAAAAAATGATTTTAATTATTATATTATGCACATCTGCAGAACGGATCTCCTCGTCAAAAACTGGGGGACACAATCGGGCGACGGAGTTGCATGTGATCTGACCATGCCAGTAAAGTGATTAAATGCTGTCCCCATAGAAAACTATGGGCTTTAGCGTCTGCGGAGACTGGCGGATAAATGGCAGGGGTACTTTCCTTATTTCTAGTGATGTGCACCGGAAATTTTTCGGGTTTTGTGTTTTGGTTTTGGATTTGGACGCGTTTGGCAAAACCTCCCTGAAATTTTTTTGTCAGATTCGGGTGTGTTTTGGATTTGGGTGTTTTTTTTACAAAAAAACCCCTCAAAAACAGCTTAAATCATAGAATTTGGGGGTCATTTTGAACCCATAGTATAATTAACCTCAATAACCATAATTTCCACTCATTTCCAGTCTATTCTGAACACCTCACACCTCACAATATTATTTTTAGTCCTAAAATTTGCACCGATGTCGCTGGATGGCTAAGCTAAGCGACCCAAGTGGCCGACACAAACACCTGGCCCATCTAGGAGTGGCACTGCAGTGTCAGACAGGATGGCAGATTTAAAAAATAGTCCCCAAACAGCACATGATGCAAAGAAAAAAAGAGGTGCACCAAGGTCGCTGGATGGCTAAGCTAAGCGACCCAAGTGGCCGACACAAACACCTGGCCCATCTAGGAGTGGCACTGCAGTGTCAGACAGGATGGCAGATTTAAAAAATAGTCCCCAAACAGCACATGATGCAAAGAAAAAAGAGGTGCAATGAGGTAGTTGTGTGACTAAGCTAAGCGACCCAAGTGGCCGACACAAACACCTGGCCCATCTAGGAGTGGCACTGCAGTGTCAGACAGGATGGCAGAATTAAAAAATAGTCCCCAAACAGCACATGATGCAAAGAAAAAAAGAGGTGCAATGAGGTAGCTGTGTGACTAAGCTAAGCGACCCAAGTGGCCGACACAAACACCTGGCCCATCTAGGAGTGGCAATGCACTGTCCTACTACTATATATATACTGAGCACAACTTAAATGCACCACAGGTATGGATGGATAGTATACTTGACGACACAGAGGTAGCTAGAGCAGTGGCCTACTGTACCGTACTGCTATATATTATATACTGATGGTCAGCAAACTGTGCAAAACTGAAATGCACCACAGGTATGGATGGATAGTATACTTGACGACACAGAGGTAGGTAGAGCAGTGGCCTACTGTACCGTACTGCTATATATTATATACTGGTGGTCAGCAAACTGTGCAAAACTGAAATGCACCACAGGTATGGATGGATAGTATACTTGACGACACAGGTAGGTAGAGCAGTGTCCTACTGTACCGTACTGCTATATATTATATACTGGTGGTCAGCAAAATTATGCACTGTACTCCTACTATATAAGTATATATACTACAATGCAGCACAGATATGGAGCGTTTTTCAGGCAGAGAACGTATAATACTGGTGGTTACTGGTGGTCACTGGTCAGCAAAACTCTGCACTGTACTCCTCCTATATAATACTGCTGGTCCCCAGTCCCCACAATAAAGCATACTAAGCACAGATATTTGCAGCACACTGAGCACAGATATGGAGCGTTTTTCAGGCAGAGAACGTAGATATTTTCAGCACACTGAGCACAGATATTTTCAGCACACTGAGCACAGATATTTGCAGCACACTGAGCACAGATATGGAGCGTTTTTCAGGCAGAGAACGTAGATATTTGCAGCACACTGAGCACAGATATTTGCAGCACACTGAGCACAGATATTTGCAGCCCCCTGAACATAGAAACTGAGAGGATGCCAGCCACGTCCTCTCACTATCATTTCCAATGCACGAGTGAAAAATGGCGGCGACGCGCGGCTCTTTATATAGAATCCGAATCTTGCGAGAATCCGACAGCGGGATGATGACGTTCAGGATTCCGACGAACCGAACCCGCTCATCACTAATTTTAACATACAAGGGATACTTCATTCTTCTGTACCCATTCTGTGACCCCTGCTCTTCTGCACTGACAGGCTTACGCTGCTGCTGGGGCCACTCTGGGACGTACCTATTCTGCTCTTAAACATACGCTAACAGCAGTAGCGGCTTTTTGGCCGAGCGCCGCTGCCCCGAGGACGCCGTGGCAAGAGCCGCTACTCCTGATCCCTGCGACCCCCCGCAACCCACCGCAACCCCCCCCCCCCCCCGCGCGGGCTCCCCGGCTGCAGCGGGCGCCGTGGGCTGTGTGGGTGCCCGCTGCAGCCGGCTCCAGTGACAAACACTAGAGGTCTTAATTGACCCCTAGTGTCTGTGCGGCGCTGCTATGGGAGAGATGTCATGACGTCTCTCCCATAGTAGAGAGGAGCCGGCGGCCGGAGACAGAGGGCAGCGCAGTAGGAGCGGTAAGTATTGTGTGTGTGTGTGTGTGTGTGTGTGTGCAGTGCTACTGGGGCACAACTACTGGGAGCACTGGCACAGCTACGAGGGTCACAACTACTGGGAGCACTGGCACAGCTGCAGGGGTCACAACTACTGGGGGCACTGGCACAGCTACGGGGGTCACAACTACTGGGAGCACTGGCACAGCTACGGGGCTCACAACTACTGGGGGCACTGGCACAGCTACAGGGGGCACAACTGCTGGGGTCACAACTGCAGGGGGCACTGCTACTGGGGTCACAACTGCAGGGGGCACTGCTACTGGGGACACTGCTACAGGGGGCACAACTACTGGGGGTACAGCTACAGGGTGGCAGAAGTACAAGGAGGTAACTGTGGCCATGCCCCTTCTCTATGAAGAAGCCACACCCCTATTTTTGGATGTTTTATCTGGGGGGGGCACAGGAAACTTTCGCCCTGGGCGCCACAAGGTCTGGAACCGGCCCTGGCTAACAGCAGTTTCCGCATATTTTAAGGGCAGAAGCATTATGCCCCAAAGTTGTTCATTACCACAGTATTTACCATAGATGGAACATAACACGGAACGTGAATCGCTCTGCATAGGATATCCTGCATTTGTTACATGCTTTTTAGATTAGCTACATCCTCGCTGTTTGAAGATCGATCTAGCGAGTAAAGATTTCCTTATAGATGCCATATTTATCAATGCCTGGCCCTCTTGCGGTACCAGGTCCTGATCATCAGATGGTAAAATTGTAACTTGCTGAAGAAATTAACTTTTTAGTTAAATATGATTTTTCTCAGTTTCTCTCTCTGGTAATTTGGCACTTTCTCTAGGGATACGGTTACCATCCTGACAGTCAAGATCCCGGCGCCGGAATCCCGACACACGCTGGATTCCCGAAAGGGGACAGAACATTGTCGGAATCCCGATCGTCAACAAGGGTAAGTTCTACGCCGGGTATGGGGGGGTTAGGGTGTGGTGGGAGGAGGGTTAGGGGTAGGGTGCGGGGAGGGGGGTGGTTACGGTTTTGTCTCGTGGTGGTGCTGCAGCTCTCACAGCGCATGTCAGGGACAGACCTTATACAGAATTATATAATAGATATATACAGTGGGTCCCACCCTGACGTTTCCCTGCAGATGTTATGTATTGCTGGCGCCAGTGGTTACACAGCTGTGCTAGAAGTAGTCACTTTGCTGCGACTGAGAGCTAGCTCTGCGCTTGGTCCCTGTGAACGTCCTGTTATCACCTCCCCGAGCAGATTACCATCTAGTGATAGCTGACGTCCTGACACAGAGCCACCAGCAGCCTGTACGCCTCCTCCCCGTAACCTCCGCCCTCTGTCACTACTGAGTGAGGTCAGTTAGTGTCCCGGCTGCTTCAGGCGCCCCTGGGTCTGACTGCAGCCGGCTGACTGCAGCCTTCTCCGACAGGGGCGTGGCAGAACCTTGCCGGGCCCCATAGAAACATTTTGAAGGGGACACTGTCCCAAGGTAATGGTATAATACAGTAGGTTGACATTTGTCCACAGGTTCAAAAGGTCGACACATGAAAAGGTTGACATGATTTTTGTCATCATTTTTTTATGTCAAAGCTGCAGGACGTAGAACCCCCAATTAGCGTTCCGCGTCCCCTCACTTCGCTCGCCATGTGGGGGCAAGGTTTTTGTTCCCAATCGTAGACCACGTGTATGGTAAAGTATGAAAAAAGTTGGGAAAAAAAAACATTTTAAAAATCATCTCGACCATATGTTGTCGATTGGTGTTGATCTTTTTTAACTGTCGACCTACAGTATCATCCGTATACCCTGTCCAATGCTTCTAGAAAGTCACCTCTCCACAGCAGTTGTCACCATATTCTGAACCATAGTAGTGCCCTAGTCTATTTTATGAACCATCATAGCTCCCTAGTTTACATGAAGTCACATTGTCGGGCTGCCAGTACACATTATGCCACACAGTGCCCCAATTCACATAATGACACAGTGACCTCTGTTCATACTGTGCAACAATATAGTGCCCTTTTATTTTAAATTACAGATGTAGCCAAGCTCAGCTTGACTGCGTCTCGTTTGCTGCGGTGCACCCCCAATCCATAGCCGTTGCATTATGCGATCGCAGGTGTGAATAGTCGCGCACGCGATGGATGTACCTGTGTGTATGCATCAAAGGTAAGCTGAGCCCAGTTACATCTGTATGCCATATTACAGTGTCCCCATTTCATATTATACCACACTATAGTGCCCACATTTCATGTTATACCACACCATAGTGGTCACATTTCTTATTATACCACACTATAGTGCCCCCACATCATATTATGCCCCACTTTAGTGCCTCCACTTCATATTATGTCACACTGTAGCGCCCCCACTTTACATTATGTCACACTATAGTGCCCCACTTCATATTATACCACACTATAGTGCCCCCACTTAATATTGTCACACTATAGTGCCGCCCACTTCATATTATGTCACACTATAGTGCCCCTACTTCATATTATGTCACACTATAGTACCCCCACTTCATATTATGTCACACTATAGTGCCCCCACTTCATATTAGGTCACAATATAGTACCCCCACTTCATATTATGCCACACTATAGTGCCCCTACTTCATTTTATGTCACACTATAGTGCCCCCACTTCATATTATGTCACACTATAGTGCCCCCACTTCATATTATGTCACACTATAGTACCCCCACTTCATATTATGCCACACTATAGTGCCTCCACTTCATATTATGTCACACTATAGTGCCCCACTTCATATTATGTCACACTATAGTGCCCCACTTCATATTATGTCACACTATAGCGCCCCCACTTCATATTATGCCACACTATAGTGCCCCCACTTCATATTATGCCACACTATAGTGCCTCCACTTCATATTATGCCACACTATAGTGCCCCTACTTCATTTTATGTCACACTATAGTGCCCCCACTTCATATTATGTCACACTATAGTGCCCCCACTTCATATTATGTCACACTATAGTACCCCCACTTCATATTATGCCACACTATAGTGCCTCCACTTCATATTATGCCACACTATAGTGCCCCTACTTCATATTATGTCACACTATAGTGCCCCCACTTCATATTATGTCACACTATAGTGCCCCACTTCATATTATGTCACACTATAGTGCCCCCACTTCATATTATGTCACACTATAGTGCCCCCACTTCATATTATGTCACACTATAGTGCCTCCACTTCATATTATGTCACACTATAGTGCCCCCACTTCATATTATGTCACACTATAGTACCCCCACTTCATATTATGCCACACTATAGTGCCTCCACTTCATATTATGTCACACTATAGTGCCCCCACTTCATATTATGTCACACTATAGTACCCCCACTTCATATTATGCCACACTATAGTGCCCTACTTCATATTATGTCACACTATAGTGCCCCCACTTCATATTATGCCACACTATAGTGCCCCCACTTCATATTATGTCACACTATAGTGCCTCCACTTCATATTATGTCACACTATAGTGCCCCCACTTCATATTATGTCACACTATAGTGCCCCCACTTCATATTATGTCACACTATAGTGCCTCCACTTCATATTATGTCACACTATAGTGCCTCCACTTCATATTATGTCACACTATAGTGCCCCCACTTCATATTATGTCACACTATAGTGCCTCCACTTCATATTATGTCACACTATAGTGCCTCCACTTCATATTATGTCACACTATAGTGCCTCCACTTCATATTATATGTCACAATGTTAATATTATGCCAGTTCCGTAGCAGACTATAAGCCAATCACTTAGTGTTGGGAGATACAGTATTACTGCTACTGTATCTCCACTTAAACAGCTTTATAAAAATGACCATTCCAACCCCAATGATGGGTCCAGATTAGGTTAAACTTAAACATTTAGGGGGAGATGTAGCAAAACTTTTACAGCAATAAAGTGAAGTTGCCCATAGCACCAAATCAGCTTCCAACTGTCACTTTATAGTCTGTGCTACATAGATGATAGCTAGAAGCTGATTGATTGATTGATTGCTATGGGCAACATTCCCATTTTATCTCTCTCCAAGGTTTGATACATCTCTTCTATGGGGGCCTATTTATCAAATCATATTTGTGGGATATAATTTAAACTCCCTATTTTGTGGGCAGTAGATTGTGTTGTACAATGGTGGTCATTCCGAGTGGATCGCTCGCTAGCTGCTTTTAGCAGCATTGCACACGCTAGGCCGCCGCCCTCTGGGAGTGTATCTTAGCTTAGCAGAATAGCGAACGAAAGGTTAGCAGAATTGCTACTAAATAATTCCTTGCAGTTTCTGAGTAGCTCCAGACCTACTCCTAGATTGCGATCACCTCAGTCCGTTTAGTTCCTGGTTTGACGTCACAAACGCCCTGCGTTCGGCCAGCCACTCCCCCGTTTCTCCAGCCACTCCTGCGTTTTTTCCTGGCACGCCTGCGTTTTTTAGCACACTCCCTGAAAACGCCAAGTTGCCGCCCAGAAACACCCACTTCCTGTCAATCACACTACGATCACTCGAGCGTTGAAAAAACGTTGCTCGAGCTTGTGTAAATCTCCATAGTTTTGTGTTAAATTACTAAGCGCATGAGCGCTGCGTACCATGCGCATGCGCATTTTCCACCGAATCGCTGCGTTGCGAAAAACGGCAACGAGCGAACAACTCGGAATGACCACCCTTGTTTTTATAGTCATTGTTACAGTATAATGGCACTTCCATTTTATCATGTCTGGAGTATGGTGTGTCGGCAGTTGGAATACCGACACACGCTGGATTCCCGAAAGGGGACAGAACATTGTCGGAATCCCGATCGTCAACAAGGGTAAGTTCTACGCCGGGGATGGGGGGGTTAGGGTGTGGGGGGGAAGGGTTAGGGGTAGGGTGCGGGGAGGGGGGGTGGTTACGGTTTTGTCTCGTGGTGGTGCTGCAGCTCTCACAGCGCATGTCAGGGACAGACCTTATACAGAATTATATAATAGATATATACAGTGGGTCCCACCCTGACGTTTCCCTGCAGATGTTATGTATTGCTGGCGCCAGTGGTTACACAGCTGTGCTAGAAGTAGTCACTTTGCTGCGACTGAGAGCTAGCTCTGCGCTTGGTCCCTGTGAACGTCCTGTTATCACCTCCCCGAGCAGATTACCATCTAGTGATAGCTGACGTCCTGACACAGAGCCACCAGCAGCCTGTACGCCTCCTCCCCGTAACCTCCGCCCTCTGTCACTACTGAGTGAGGTCAGTTAGTGTCCCGGCTGCTTCAGGCGCCCCTGGGTCTGACTGCAGCCGGCTGGCTGCAGCCTTCTCCGACAGGGGCGTGGCAGAACCTTGCCGGGCCCCATAGAAACATTTTGAAGGGGACACTGTCCCAAGGTAATGGTATAATACAGTAGGTTGACATTTGTCCACAGGTTCAAAAGGTCGACACATGAAAAGGTTGACATGATTTTTGTCATCATTTTTTTATGTCAAAGCTGCAGGACGTAGAACCCCCAATTAGCGTTCCGCGTCCCCTCACTTCGCTCGTCATGTGGGGGCAAGGTTTTTGTTCCCAATCGTAGACCACGTGTATGGTAAAGTATGAAAAAAGTTGGGAAAAAAAACATTTTAAAAATCATCTCGACCATATGTTGTCGATTGGTGTTGATCTTTTTTAACTGTCGACCTACAGTATCATCCGTATACCCTGTCCAATGCTTCTAGAAAGTCACCTCTCCACAGCAGTTGTCACCATATTCTGAACCATAGTAGTGCCCTAGTCTATTTTATGAACCATCATAGCTCCCTAGTTTACATGAAGTCACATTGTCGGGCTGTCAGTACACATTATGCCACACAGTGCCCCAATTCACATAATGACACAGTGACCTCTGTTCATACTGTGCAACAATATAGTGCCCTTTTATTTTAAATTACAGATGTAGCCAAGCTCAGCTTGACTGCGTCTCGTTTGCTGCGGTGCACCCCCAATCCATAGCCGTTGCATTATGCGATCGCAGGTGTGAATAGTCGCGCACGCGATGGATGTACCTGTGTGTATGCATCAAAGGTAAGCTGAGCCCAGTTACATCTGTATGCCATATTACAGTGTCCCCATTTCATATTATACCACACTATAGTGCCCACATTTCATATTATACCACACTATAGTGCCCCCACATCATATTATGCCCCACTTTAGTGCCTTCACTTCATATTATGTCACACTGTAGCGCCCCCACTTTACATTATGTCACACTATAGTGCCCCACTTCATATTATACCACACTATAGTGCCCCCACTTAATATTGTCACACTATAGTGCCGCCCACTTCATATTATGTCACACTATAGTGCCCCTACTTCATATTATGTCACACTATAGTACCCCCACTTCATATTATGCCACACTATAGTGCCCCTACTTCATTTTATGTCACACTATAGTGCCCCCACTTCATATTATGCCACACTATAGTGCCCCACTTCATATTATGTCACACTATAGTGCCCCACTTCATATTATGTCACACTATAGTGCCCCTACTTCATATTATTTCACACTATAGTGCCCCCACTTCATATTATGCCACACTATAGTGCCCCTACTTCATTTTATGTCACACTATAGTGCCCCCACTTCATATTATGCCACACTATAGTGCCCCACTTCATATTATGTCACACTATAGTGCCCCCACTTCATATTAGGTCACAATATAGTGCCCCCACTTCATATTATGTCACACTATAGTGCCCCCGCTTCATATTATGTCACACTATAGTGCCCCCACTTCATATTATGACACAATATAGTGCCCCCACTTCATATTATGGCACACTTTAGTGCCCCTACGTCATATTATGTCACACTATAGTGCCTCCACTTCATATTTTGTCACACTATAGTGCCCCCACTTCATATTATGCCACACTATAGTGCCCCACTTCATATTATGTCACACTATAGTGCCTCCACTTCATATTATGTCACACTATAGTGCCCCACTTCATATTATGTCACACTATAGTGCCCCCACTTCATATTATGCCACACTATAGTGCCCCCACTTCATATTATGTCACACTATAGTGCCCCCACTTCATATTATGTCACACTATAGTGCCTCCACTTCATATTATGTCACACTATAGTGCCCCACTTCATATTATGTCACACTATAGTGCCTTCACTTCATATTATGTCACACTATAGTGCCCCACTTCATATTATGTCACACTATAGTGCCTCCACTTCATATTATGCTGCACTATAGTGCCCCCACTTCATATTATGTCACACTATTGTGCCCCCACTTCATATTGTCACACTATAGTGCCCCCACTTCATATTATGCCACACTATAGTGCCCCCACTTCATATTATGTCACACTATAGTGCCCCCACTTCATATTATGTCACACTATAGTGCCTCCACTTCATATTATGTCACACTATAGTGCCTCCACTTCATATTATGTCACACTATAGTGCCTTCACTTCATATTATGTCACACTATAGTGCCCCCACTTCATATTATGTCACACTATAGTGCCCTACTTCATATTATGTCACACTATAGTGCCCCCACTTCATATTATGCCACACTATAGTGCCCCCACTTCATATTATGTCACACTATAGTGCCTCCACTTCATATTATGTCACACTATAGTGCCTTCACTTCATATTATGTCACACTATAGTGCCCCCACTTCATATTATGTCACACTATAGTGCCCTACTTCATATTATGTCACACTATAGTGCCCCCACTTCATATTATGCCACACTATAGTGCCCCCACTTCATATTATGTCACACTATAGTGCCTCCACTTCATATTATGTCACACTATAGTGCCCCCACTTCATATTATGTCACACTATAGTGCCTCCACTTCATATTATGTCACACTATAGTGCCCCCACTTCATATTATGTCACACTATAGTGCCTCCACTTCATATTATGTCACACTATAGTGCCTCCACTTCATATTATGTCACACTATAGTGCCTCCACTTCATATTATATGTCACAATGTTAATATTATGCCAGTTCCGTAGCAGACTATAAGCCAATCACTTAGTGTTGGGAGATACAGTATTACTGCTACTGTATCTCCACTTAAACAGCTTTATAAAAATGACCATTCCAACCCCAATGATGGGTCCAGATTAGGTTAAACTTAAACATTTAGGGGGAGATGTAGCAAAACTTTTACAGCAATAAAGTGAAGTTGCCCATAGCACCAAATCAGCTTCCAACTGTCACTTTATAGTCTGTGCTACATAGATGATAGCTAGAAGCTGATTGATTGATTGATTGATTGATTGATTGATTGCTATGGGCAACATTCCCATTTTATCTCTCTCCAAGGTTTGATACATCTCTTCTATGGGGGCCTATTTATCAAATCATATTTGTGGGATATAATTTAAACTCCCTATTTTGTGGGCAGTAGATTGTGTTGTACAATGGTGGTCATTCCGAGTGGATCGCTCGCTAGCTGCTTTTAGCAGCATTGCACACGCTAGGCCGCCGCCCTCTGGGAGTGTATCTTAGCTTAGCAGAATAGCGAACGAAAGGTTAGCAGAATTGCTACTAAATAATTCCTTGCAGTTTCTGAGTAGCTCCAGACCTACTCCTAGATTGCGATCACCTCAGTCCGTTTAGTTCCTGGTTTGACGTCACAAACGCCCTGCGTTCGGCCAGCCACTCCCCCGTTTCTCCAGCCACTCCTGCGTTTTTTCCTGGCACGCCTGCGTTTTTTAGCACACTCCCTGAAAACGCCAAGTTGCCGCCCAGAAACACCCACTTCCTGTCAATCACACTACGATCACTCGAGCGTTGAAAAAACGTTGCTCGAGCTTGTGTAAATCTCCATAGTTTTGTGTTAAATTACTAAGCGCATGAGCGCTGCGTACCATGCGCATGCGCATTTTCCACCGAATCGCTGCGTTGCGAAAAACGGCAACGAGCGAACAACTCGGAATGACCACCCTTGTTTTTATAGTCATTGTTACAGTATAATGGCACTTCCATTTTATCATGTCTGGAGTATGGTATGTCGGCAGTTGGAATACGGACACACGCTGGATTCCCGAAAGGGGACAGAACATTGTCGGAATCCCGATCGTCAACAAGGGTAAGTTCTACGCCGGGGATGGGGGGGGTTAGGGTGTGGGGGGGAAGGGTTAGGGGTAGGGTGCGGGGAGGGGGGGTGGTTACGGTTTTGTCTCGTGGTGGTGCTGCAGCTCTCACAGCGCATGTCAGGGACAGACCTTATACAGAATTATATAATAGATATATACAGTGGGTCCCACCCTGACGTTTCCCTGCAGATGTTATGTATTGCTGGCGCCAGTGGTTACACAGCTGTGCTAGAAGTAGTCACTTTGCTGCGACTGAGAGCTAGCTCTGTGCTTGGTCCCTGTGAACGTCCTGTTATCACTTCCCCGAGCAGATTACCATCTAGTGAAGGGTGACGTCCTGGCACAGAGCCACCAGCAGCCTGTGCACCTCCTCTGTAACCTCCGCCCTCTGTCACTACTGAGTGAGGTCAGTCAGTGTCCTGGCTGCTTCAGGCGCCCCTGGGTCTGACTGCAGCCGGCTCTCGGGTGCCTGGTCACTCTGAACTTCAGCCCAGCACACTGAGTAACAGAGGGGAACCCTCTGTTTTGTTGTTGAGGCGAATCTATGGTATCTGGACAGAGAACAGCACTCGTCATGTTATTATTAAAGAAGCAGAAAACAGGACCAACTCAATAGCACCTTCTCCGCCAGGGGCGTGGCAGAACCTTGCCGGGCCCCATAGAAACATTTTGAAGGGGCCACTGTCCCAAGGTAATGGTATAATACAGTAGGTTGACATTTGTCCACAGGTTCAAAAGGTCGACACATGAAAAGGTTGACATGATTTTTGTCATCATTTTTTTATGTCAAAGCTGCAGGACGTAGAACCCCCAATTAGCGTTCCGCGTCCCGCGTCCCCTCACTTCGCTCGCCATGTGGGGGCAAGGTTTTTGTTCCCAATCGTAGTCCACGTGTATGGTAAAGTATGAAAAAGTTGGGGGAAAAAAACATTTTAAAAATCATCTCGACCATATGTTGTCGATTGGTGTTGATCTTTTAACTGTCGACCTACAGTATCATCCGTATACCCTGTCCAATGCTTCTAGAAAGGCACCTCTCCACAGCAGTTGTCACCATATTCTGAACCATAGTAGTGCCCTAGTCTATTTTATGAACCATCATAGCTCCCTAGTTTACATAAAGTCACATTGTCGGGCTGCCAGTACACATTATGCCACACAGTGCCCCAATTCAGATAATGACACAGTGACCTCTGTTCATACTGTGCAACAATATAGTGCCCTTTTATTTTAAATTACAGATGTAGCCAAGCTCAGCTTGACTACGTCTCGTTTGCTGCGGTGCACCCCCAATCCATAGCCGTTGCATTATGCGATCGCAGGTGTGAATAGTCGCGCACGCGATGGATGTACCTGTGTGTATGCATCAAAGGTAAGCTGAGCCCAGTTACATCTGTATGCCATATTACAGTGTCCCCATTTCATATTATACCACACTATAGTGCCCACATTTCATGTTATACCACACCATAGTGGTCACATTTCTTATTATGCCACGCTATAGTGCCCCCACATCATATTATGTCACACTATAGTGCCCCCACTTTACATTATGTCACACTATAGTGCCCCCACTTCATATTATGTCACACTATAGTGCCCCCACTTTACATTATGTCACACTATAGTGCCCCCACATCATATTATGTCACACTGTAGCGCCCCCACTTTACATTATGTCACACTATAGTGCCCCCACTTCATATTATTTCACACTATAGTGCCCCCACTTCATATTATGCCACACTATAGTGCCCCCACTTCATATTATGCCACACTATAGTGCCCCCACTTCATATTATGTCACACTGTAGCGCCCCCACTTTACATTATGTCACACTATAGTGCCCCACTTCATATTATACCACACTATAGTGCCCCCACTTCATATTATGTCACACTATAGTACCCCCACTTCAATTATGTCACACTGTAGCGCCTCCACTTTACATTATGTCACACTATAGTGCCCCCACTTCATATTATGTCACACTATAGTGCCCCCACTTCATATTATGTCACACTATAGTGCCCCCACTTCATATTATGTCACACTATAGTGCCCCCACTTCATATTATGTCACACTATAGTGCCCCCACTTCATATTATGTCACACTATAGTGCCCCCACTTCATATTATGTCACACTATAGTGCCCCCACTTCATATTATGTCACACTGTAGCGCCTCCACTTTACATTATGTCACACTATAGTGCCCCCACTTCATATTATGTCACACTATAGTGCCCCCACTTCATATTATGTCACACTATAGTGCCCCCACTTCATATTATGTCACACTATAGTGCCCCCACTTCATATTATGTCACACTGTAGCGCCTCCACTTTACATTATGTCACACTATAGTGCCCCCACTTCATATTATGTCACACTATAGTGCCCCCACTTCATATTATGTCACACTAAAGTACCCCCACTTCATATTATGCCACACTATAGTACCCCCACTTCATATTATGTCACACTAAAGTACCCCCACTTCATATTATGCCACACTATAGTACCCCCACATCATATTATGCCCCACTTTAGTGCCTCCACTTCATATTATGTCACACTGTAGCGCCTCCACTTTACATTATGTCACACTATAGTGCCCCCACTACATATTATGCCACACTATAGTGCCCCCACTTCATATTATGCCACACTATAGTACCCCCACTTCATATTATGCCACACTATAGTGCCTCCACTTCATATTATGTCACACTATAGTGCCCCCACTTCATATTATGTCACACTATAGTGCCTCCACTTCATATTATGTCACACTATAGTGCCTCCACTTCATATTATGTCACACTATAGTGCCTCCACTTCATATTATGTCACACTATAGTACCCCCACTTCATATTATGTCACACTATAGTGCCCCCACTTCATATTATGTCACAATATAGTGCCCCCACTTCATATTATGTCACACTATAGTGCCCCCACTTCATATTATGTCACACTATAGTGCCTCCACTTCATATTATGTCACACTATAGTGCCCCCACTTCATATTATGTCACACTATAGTGCCTCCACTTCATATTATGTCACACTATAGTGCCCCACTTCATATTATGTCACACTATAGTACCTCCACTTCATATTATGTCACACTATAGTGCCTCCACTTCATATTATGTCACACTATAGTGCCTCCACTTCATATTATGTCACACTATAGTGCCCCCACTTCATATTATGTCACACTATAGTGCCCCCACTTCATATTATGTCACACTATAGTGCCCCCACTTCATATTATGTCACACTATAGTGCCTCCACTTCATATTATGTCACACTATAGTGCCTCCACTTCATATTATGTCACAATATTAATATTATGCCAGTTCCGTAGCAGACTATAAGCCAATCACTTAGTGTTGGGAGATACAGTATTACTGCTACTGTATCTCCACTTAAACAGCTTTATAAAAATGACCCTTCCAACCCCAATGATGGGTCCAGATTAGGTTAAACTTAAACATTTAGGGGGAGATGTAGCAAAACTTTAACAGCAATAAAGTGAAGTTGCCCATAGCACCAAATCAGCTTCCAACTGTCACTTTATTGTCTGTGCTACATAGATGATAGCTAGAAGCTGATTGATTGATTGATTGATTGATTGATTGATTGCTATGGGCAACATTTCCATTTTATCTCTCTCCAAGGTTTGATACATCTCTTCTATGGGGGCCTATTTATCAAATCATATTTGTGGGATATAATTTAAACTCCCTATTTTGTGGGCAGTAGATTGTGTTGTACAATGGGGATCATTCCGAATTGTTCGCTCGCTAGCTGCTTTTAGCAGCATTGCACACGCTAGGCCGCCGCCCTCTGGGAGTGTATCTTAGTTTAGCAGAATAGCGAACGAAAGATTAGCAGAATTGCTACTAAATAATTCCTTGCAGTTTCTGAGTAGCTCCAGACCTACTTCTAGATTGCGATCACCTCAGTCCGTTTAGTTCCTGGTTTGATGTCACAAACACGCCCTGCGTTCGGCCAGCCACTACCCCGTTTCTCCAGACACTCCTGCGTTTTTTCCTGGCACCCCAGCGTTTTTTAGCACATTCCCTGAAAACGGCAAGTTGCCGCCCAGCAACATTTTCCACCTAATCGCTGCGTTGCGAAAAACGGCAACGAGCGAACAACTCGGAATGACCACCTTTGTTTTTATAGTCATTGTTACAGTATAATGGCACTTCCATTTTATCATGTCTGGAGTATGGTATGTCGGCAGTCGGAATACCAACACCGGCATCCTGACACCGCTCATAATACCGATGCCGGGATTCCAACATTGACCGCAATGCCGGTGCTGACACCCCAAATGTAAGTACTGTATGCCGGGGCTATTTAGGATTAGGCCATGAGGGTTGGGGTAAGGGTAGGTTTAGGCTAAGGGAGGGGGTAAGGGTTAGGCTGGCCTGTGTGTGTGTGTGTGTGTGTGTGTGTGTGTGTGTGTGTGTGTGTGTGTGTGTGTGTGTGTGTGTGTGTGTGTGTAGGGGGGGCTTAGGTTTTTAGGCTGCTGGGGTTGGGAAGGTTAGGTCTTTAGACTGCAGGTAGGGGGGGGGGGTTAGGCTGCGGGGTGGGGTGAGGGATAGGGAGTTAGACTTAGTATACGTACCTACAGAGCCAGCCCTAATCAATATGATGCCCTAGGCAAGATTTTGGCTGGTGCCCCCTAGCACCACTGCTATTTCCACCTCTGACCCTGCACCCCTTTCCCATCACCATCACCCCTCAGTCATAGCAGTCCTCATTTTGGTGATCCTACTCCCAATAGTTTAAATAGGAACAGAGCGCACAGTAGTACCACTTTAACTTATATACGTTCAGTGGTACTGTGTGCGCGCGCGCCAACAAATGGGTGTGGCCAATGGAAATGGGGGGGGGGGGTGATACACATATGACCCCAATAGTGTAGTGCCAGATACACATATGCCCCCAATAGTGGCAGATACACATATGACCCCACGGTGCCAGATACACATATGCCCTCACTGTGCCAGATACACATATGCCATCACGGTGCCAGATACACCTATGCCCCCATGGTGCCAGGTTCACCTATGCCCCCCGTGGTGCCAGATAAGCCACCACGGTGCCAGATATTCCCCCACAGTGCCACATATGCCCCCATGTTGCCAAATACACATTTTTGGCAGATATGCCCCCACAGTGCCAAATACACATGCCCCCACAGTGCCAGATATGCCCCCCACATTGCCAGATATGCCTCCACAGTGCCAAATACACATGCCCCCACAGTACCAGATATGCCCCCACGTTGCCAGATATTCCACCACATAGCCAAATTCACATACCCCCACAGTGCCAGATATGCCCCCACAGTGACAAATACACATGCCTCCACAGTACCAGATATGCCCCCACGTTGCCAGATATGCCTCCACAGTGCCAAATACACATGCCCCCACAGTACCAGATATGCCCCCACGTTGCCAGATATTCCACCACATAGCCAAATTCACATACCCCCACAGTGCCAGATATGCCCCACAGTGACAAATACACATCCCTCCACAGTGCCAGATATCCCCCCACATTGCAAAATACACATGCCTCCACAGTGCTAGATATGCCCCCAGCAGTGAAACTCACCTTTGTTGCTGCTGTGCAGTGTGACTGTCGGGGAGAGGAGAGCACAGCACGTTCCTCTCCTGCCCCTCTCTTGCCCGCTCAGTCTGGTCTCGTCCTGTGGCGGTGGCGGCGTCCTGTATCTTAGATCTTGGGCCGCATGGACACTCGTTGAAAATAGTCAGTTTATGCCCCCAAACGGCCAATTCCTGTCACTCTCTCTTTCTTCATTAAATCTGTTGCTTCCTGGCAATGGCCGTTGCCAGGGAGCGACGCGCCTGCGAATTGCGACCCATGCGCAAGCGCACTTCAGACCTAATTGCACCGCTGCGAAAACCGGCTGCATGCGATCAGGTCTGAATGACCCCCTGTATACGTTACTAATCACAGTAGAGCCCCTTATTCACATTACATCACACTGAATTGCTCCTTATTCACATTACACCACACTGAATTGCTCCTTATTCACATTACACCACACTGAATTGCTCCTTAGTCACATTACACCATATTGCTCTTTATTCACATAAGACTACACAGTAGTGCTCTTTCTATACGTTACACCACACAATAGAGCACCTTACACATAATGCCACACATTAGTAATGCATTTATACACATAATACCACACAGAAATGCCCCTTACACATATGACACACATTATTAATGTCCTTATAAACATAAAGTGCCTTACACATTATGCCAACCTTTATTAATGCCCTTATACACATACACAACACACATAATGCCCCTTACACATATGCCAAACACTATTGCACAACAATCCTACCCACACACAGCACTCACATGACCATTAACACTGTGATCTCTGCCTCTGCTTGGGTACAAATGTGTTCTCATAAATCTTACCTCAATATGCCATGCAGCTCCCGTCCAACTCTGCCAATGCTGGGCGCCTTTTTTTGCAGAAAATGTGTCTTATTTTCATTGTTATGTGACTGGGACGCACAAGCAGCTTCTGCTGATTTAAAGTATATGCAGCATGCCTGTGTTCTATGTGTGACTGTGGCTGTATCTGCATATGAAATGCTACATTACAGTGATTTCCAGGAATACACTGTAAAGTAGCATTTCGTATGCAGATACAGCCGCAGTCACACCAGAATATAGGCATGCCGCATATCACTTTAATCAGCAGAATCTGCTTGTGCCCCTAGGCATTCCAAATGGCCTAGGCATTTGCCTAGTTTGCCTATGGTTAGGACCGGCTCTGCTTACCTAGTAGGTGTCGGGATCACAATACGATGCCCATGTTTGAGCAGTCCTTGTAAGTGCATAGAAAAGGAGGAGTTGTTTTTCTATTTAAAAAAAATTCTTGCTGAGAATATAGAGTGTGTATGTATTCCCTACACTAAGGGACATATTCAGTTAGCCGCTGGAGAATATCCTTGAGCTTTAACGCCTGGAGCTATTCAATTCTAAGCTCATTTCCTCCCATGGTAAACCCAGTGCTAATGCGTATTAACTAGTGATGAGCGGGTTCGGTTTCTCGGAAACCTAACCCCCCCGAACTTCACCCATTTTACACGGGTCCGAGGCAGGTTCGAACCTTCCCGCCTGGCTCGGCTAACACGAGCGCGCCCGAACATCATCATCCCGCTGTCGGATTCTCGCAAGATTCGGATTCTATATAAGCAGCCGCGCGTCGCCGCCATTTTCACTCGTGCATTGGAGATGATAGGGAGAGGACGTGGCTGGCGTCCTCTCCGTTTATTCACTTTATTGTTAAACTTGATTGCTTAATTGTGGGGAGGACTGGGGAGCAGCTGTTAGGAGGAGTACAGTGCAGAGTTTTGCTGATCAGTGACCACTAGTCCGTTCTCTGCCTGAAAAAAACGCTCCATATCTGTGCTTAGTGTGCTGCATGATATATCTCTGCTCACACTGCTTAATTGTGGGGACTGGGGAGCAGCTGTATTATACAGCAGGACTACAGTGCAGAGTTTTGCTGACAGTGACCACCAGTATACGTTGTCTACCTGAAAAACACTCCATATCTGTGCTCAGTGTGCTGCTTTATTGTGGGGACTGGGGACCACCAGTATAATTAATATTATATAGGAGGAGTACAGTGCATAGTGACCACCAGTATACTATATATAGCAGTACAATACGGAAGGCCACTGCTGTGCCTACCTCTGTGTCGTCATTAAGTATACTATCCATCTACATTCTATACTTGTGGTGCATTTTAGTTTTGCAGTTTGCCGACACAGTGTCCACCAGTATACTATATATAGCAGTACGATACGGAAGGCCACTGCTGTGCCTACCTCTGTGTCGTCATTAAGTATACTATCCATCTACATTCTATACCTGTGGTGCATTTTAGTTTTGCAGTTTGCCGACACAGTGTCCACCAGTATACTATATATAGCAGTACGATACGGAAGGCCACTGCTGTGCCTACCTCTGTGTCGTCATTAAGTATACTATCCATCTACATTCTATACCTGTGGTGCATTTTAGTTTTGCAGTTTGCCGACACAGTGACCACCAGTATACTATATATAGCAGTACGATACGGAAGGCCACTGCTGTGCCTACCTCTTTGTCGTCATTAAGTATACTATCCATCTACATTCTATACTTGTGGTGCATTTTAGTTTTGCAGTTTGCCGACACAGTGTCCACCAGTATACTATATATAGCAGTACGATACGGAAGGCCACTGCTGTGCCTACCTCCGTGTCGTCATTAAGTATACTATCCATCTACATTCTATACCTGTGGTGCATTTTAGTTTTGCAGTTTGCCGAAACAGTGTCCACCAGTATACTATATATAGCAGTACGATACGGAAGGCCACTGCTGTGCCTACCTCTGTGTCGTCATTAAGTATACTATCCATCTACATTCTATACCTGTGGTGCATTTTAGTTTTGCAGTTTGCCGACACAGTGACCACCAGTATACTATATATAGCAGTACGATACGGAAGGCCACTGCTGTGCCTACCTCTGTGTCGTCATTAAGTATACTAACCATCTACATTCTATACCTGTGGTGCATTTTAGTTGTGCGCAGTATATATAGTAGTAGGCCATTGCTATTGATACTGGCATATAATTCCACACATTAAAAAATGGAGAACAAAAATGTGGAGGGTAAAATAGGGAAAGATCAAGATCCACTTCCACATCGTGCTGAAGCTGCTGCCACTAGTCATGGCCGAGACGATGAAATGCCATCAACGTCGTCTGCCAAGGCCGATGCCCAATGTCATAGTAGAGAGCATGTAAAATCCAAAAAACCAAAGTTCAGTAAAATGACCCAAAAATCTAAATTGAAAGCGTCTGATGAGAAGCGTAAACTTGCCAATATGCCATTTACGACACGGAGTGGCAAGGAACGGCTGAGGCCCTGGCCTATGTTCATGGCTAGTGGTTCAGATTCACATGAGGATGGAAGCACTCATCCTCTCGCTAGAAAACTGCAGTGCCACTCCTAGATGGGCCAGGTGTTTGTGTCGGCCACTTGTGTCGCTTAGCTTAGTCACACAGCGACCTTGGTGCGCCTCTTTTTTTCTTTGCATCATGTGCTTTTTGGGGACTATTTTTTTGAAGTGCCATCCTGCCTGACACTGCAGTGCCACTCCTAGATGGGCAAGATGTTTGTGTCGGCCACTCGTGTCGCTTAGCTTAGCCATCCAGCGACCTTGGTGCGCCTCTTTTTTTCTTTGCATCATGTGCTGTTTGGGGACTATTTTTTTGAAGTGCCATCCTGCCTGACACTGCAGTGCCACTCCTAGATGGGCCAGGTGTTTGTGTCGGCCACTTGTGTCGCTTAGCTTAGCCATCCAGCGACCTCGGTGCAAATTGTAGGACTAAAAATAATATTGTGAGGTGTGAGGTGTTCAGAATAGACTGGAAATGAGTGGAAATTATGGTAATTGAGGTTAATAATACTATGGGATCAAAATGACCCCCAAATTCTACGATTTAAGCTGTTTTTGAGGGTTTTTTGAAAAAAAAACACCCAAATCCAAAACACACCCGAATCCAACAAAACATTTTCGGTGAGGTTTTGCCAAAACGCGTCCGAATCCAAAACACGGCCGCGGAACCGAACCCAAAACCAAAACACAAAACCCGAAAAATGTCCGGTGCACATCACTAGTATTAACCCATAGATTCAGGGTTAATTGCGCGGTAAGGGCAGAATGCCCTACTTACCGCAGATTCCTGTTTGCTTCTCAGGGGGGTGCAAGCAGAAACCCGCAGCCTGTGGGGTCACTGTGGGCTGGAATTGAATAGCTCCGGACACTGCAACAAGCCCGCAGTAAGCCCTGCGGCTAATTGAATATGCCCCTATAGTGTAATACTCTAGAACACACGTGAAAATACGCTCTGTGCACTGAATTTACTGGTTAAAGAAAATAAACACAACAGACAATCAGGAGAGATAAGGAGAGATAGCTGGGATTACCGGTACAGTGGCCTTCTGGGTATTCCCTCAGTGGTGACATGGGCTGCCAGGTAATACAACTATGTACCATAATCTTATTCAGAACTATCTATGTTAATGATTCCAGCCATTTCGGGGAATACTTGCAAAAATTAAGCAACACCCCAGGATGTAAGAAGGGCGTTCCGCAGCTGATATCAAAGCTAAACTATCAAAGACTGCCCCAGCAGCTAGTGCCATCATCAGATGACGGTTGCACATTGCGCCCTATGGGTTACTGTACGGGGGCGGGGCATAAACTGGTGCATAAACCAGTTTAAAAATAAAAACTTGTGAACATTAGAACTGTGGGGGTGGGTGTTATTTTAACATGTCAATCTGTCATATATAAAACTATATATACAGAAATATAGGAGAGAAAACTGCTCTGAATACACCCGCCACCCCCCTCTCCCCACAGAAAATCAGAGTCCATATCATATATAAAGGGATAGCCATATTGATTCATATATGAAATGCGGGATCCGCATAAAATACACTTTGAAGGGGCTTCCAATACTTTAAGAATGAGGGAAAAGAGCACTCGCCTGCCTCCTTTATGCCCAGTTATGCTGCGTCAGGCACGGTCTTATATCCGTTGACTCGCGCTACTATTGACCGTCAGCCACCAGCTTGGGGGGGATGGTGGTGGTTCATAGTAGGAGATGGGGGGAGGGGATAGAGGTACACTTGGGAACGGTGTTTCTAGAGGCATTCGTGGGAAGGGTGGATCAGAGGCACACATGGGGAGAATGGGTCAGAGGCACAGACGTGAAGGATGGGTCAGAGGCACACATGGGGAGGTGGGTCAGAGGCACACATGTGAAGGGTGGGTTCAGCAGTACACATTGGGGGTAATTCTGAGTTGATCGCAGCAGGATTTTTGTTAGCAGTTGGGCAAAACCATGTGCACTGCAGGGGAGGCAGATATAACATGTACAGAGACAGTTAGATTTGGGTGTGGTGTGTTCAATCTGCAATCTAAATTGCAGTGTAAAAATAAAGCAGCCAGTTTTTTCCCTGAACAGAAACAAAATAACCCACCCAAATCTAACTCTCTCTGCACATGTTATATCTGCCCCCCCTGCAGTGCACATGGATTTGCCCAACTGCTAAAAAATTTCCTGCTGCAATCAACTTGGAATTACCCCCATTGGTGGCTAGGTAAGTTCAGCAGCGGCACACATGGGGAGGAGTGTCACTGGGATACATAGGTAGGTAGGTTCAGCAGTGGCACACATAGGTAGGTAGGTTCAGCAGTGGCACACATGGGGAGGTAGGTTCAGCAGTGGCACACATGGGGGGGTAGGTTCAGCAGTGGCACACATGGGAAGGGTGGGTTCAGCAGTACACATTGGTGGGTAGGTAGGTTCAGCAGTACACACTGGTGGGTAGGTAGGTAGGTTCAGCAGTGGCACACATGGGGAGTAGTGTCAGTGGCACACATAGGTAGGTAGGTTCAGCAGTGGCACACATGGGGAGGAGTGTCAGAGGCATACATAGGTAGGTAGGTTCAGCGATGGCACACATGGGTAGGTAGGTTTAACAGTGGCACACATGGGGAGGAGTGTCAGTGGCACACATAGGTTGGTAGGTTCAGCAGTGGCACATATAGGTAGGTAGGTTCAGCAGTGGCAATGGGGGCCAATCCTGGGATATGGGCCCAAAAATGGCCGGGATTCAATCCCGGGATTGGAAGCTCCAATCCCGGGGATTGAGGGATCAGTGTTGAGCGTCCACAGGACACTCAAACGCTGCCCGGCTTTCTCCTTCCGGGTCCCCAGCGCAGAGGCACAGTTTGGTAGTGGATCAAAGGAACGCTAGGAGGGCTATAGGGGCAGAGAAGTGCACATGGTTTTGGTTTGTGACAGCATTGACTGGTTTAAACCAAACTCGGTCCTCATGGTCCGCCAACAGTTCAGGTTTTCCAGGTTTCCTCATAGAATCGTGAGTGAATTAATCAGTTCCACCTGTGCATCTTTTAAAATGTGTCAGTGAATAATGAATACACCTGGGCACCTGCTAGGTGATCTGGAAAACATGAACTGTTGTGAGTCCTTGAGACCGAGTTTGGGAACCACTGGTTTAAACCAAAGATTTTATCAAATTATTTTTAAAAACACTCTGGTTGTTTTTACTATGCTATTACTACAGACACGGCCCTGTGACTTCTCAAAAGAAAAGACCTATTATAAGGGAATCTCCATGGTATTATTATTACACATTCTTGTTGCTTGTGGTCTTCATTTGAGTAAGCTGAACCAATGCAGTCAATTCACACACACACACACACACACACACACACACACACACACACACACACACACACACACACACACAACAGAGATATAGGGATGGTGGTATGGTGAACCAGATCAAAAAGGTACTAAATCTGCCTAGCATCAGCTAAGACTCCACAAACTCCTCCCCTATCAATCCTATGGAACAGGACAAAACCACAACTAACATTCTCAATCTTAAAGGGTAAACAACTCCAACGCATTAAAGAGGCTATACGCAGAGAAACACCTCATGGTTTAATTTCCTTCATGTTTGTTTCATTTCAAAACCTTCAGTCCTATTGATATGTCTCTGGTGTACTTAGTACTGTATGTTTTAATATGTTTATCTAAATATATTCACATGTAATAGGAATACTAAGCCGTAAACAAATTGGTTTTATTAAAAGATGTAAAATAAATCATATAACTTTGGATTAATAATATAATATTATAAGAAATATTATAATATATAATATTATAATATATAATATAATATTATAATAATATAATAAATAATGTTATAATAAATAATAACTTTGGATTGTTAGGGCGATATTCAATTCTAATCGCCCCCTTCCACACCCGTTCTGTTTCTGCTGATGGGCGTGGTATCATCATTTCAGCTCGCTACCCCTGGGTTAGCGAGGCACCCTAACCCTTTACGCAGCTGAACCTGATTTCTATGGGCGCCATATGCACGTGAACGGGATCACTTTAGAAAGGAGATTGGGCGTGCTGTATCATTTGAATACCACCTATTGTCTTAGCTGTTTAAAACATATTTAAATTTGCAAGTCCAAGACAGAATAGGTACAGCATGGCTTTGCTACAGCAACTGAAATACATACAATGGGATTTTGTGGTGTACGTGTATTATAAGTCCTGTTTATTCTAATTACTAAACATTATGCCCACTTGCTAGTAGTGATGAGCGGGTTCGGTTCCTCGGAATCCGAACCCGCCCGAACTTCACCTTTTTTTTACACGGGTCCGAGCGACTCGGATCCTCCCGCCTTGCTCGGTTAACCCGAGCGCGCCCGAATGTCATCATCCCGCTGTCGGATTCTCGCGAGACTCGGATTCTATATAACGAGCTGCGCGTCGCCGCCATTTTCACACGTGCATTGAGATTGATAGGGAGAGGACGTGGCTGGCGTCCTCTCCGTAATAGAAAAGACTAAGAGTGACATTGTTATAATTGTGGGGAGGATTGGGGACGGGGAGCAGCTGTTAGGGAGTACAGTGCAGGGTTTTGATTATACCACCAGTGAGTTTAATCCTTTGTTTCTCTGCCTGAAAAAAACGCTCCACCATATCTGTGCTCACTCAGTGTGCTGCCCTGCTGCATGATATATCTGTGCTGAGTGCACTGCTCACACTGCCCAATTGTGGGGACTGGGGAGCAGTTATAGCAGGAGTACAGTGCACAGTTTTGCTGACAGTGACCACCAGTCCAGTATACGTTTGTCTGCCTGAAAAACACTCCTGTGTATTTTTTTTTTCTTCATACTAGTTTGTTTAGCAGTCTGCTGACAGTGTCCACCAGGTCCGTTATACAGTATATTATATATATATATATATATATAAGCAGCAGTACGGTAGGCCACGGCTGTACCTACCTCTGTGTCGTCAGTGCACTCGTCGTCCATAAGTAATATAATACTATACTATCCATCCATCTACATTGTATACCTGTGGTGTTTTTTTTTTTCTTCATACTAGTTTGTTTAGCAGTCTGCTGACAGTGTCCACCAGATCCATTATACAGTATATTATATATATATAAGCAGCAGTACGGTAGGCCACGGCTGTACCTACCTCTGTGTCATCAGTGCACTCGTCGTCCATAAGTAATATAATACTATACTATCCATCCATCTACATTGTATACCTGTGGTGTTTTTTTTTTTCTTTCTTCATACTAGTTTAGCAGTCTGCTGACAGTGTCCACCAGGTCCGTTATACAGTATATTATATAAGCAGCAGTACGGTAGGCCACGGCTGTACCTACCTCTGTGTCGTCAGTGCACTCGTCGTCCTTAAGTAATATAATACTATACTATCCATCCATCTACATTGTATACCTGTGGTGTTTTTTCTTCATACTAGTTTGTTTAGCAGTCTGCTGACAGTGTCCACCAGGTCCGTTATACAGTATATTATATATATATAAGCAGCAGTACGGTAGGCCACGGCTGTACCTACCTCTGTGTCGTCAGTGCACTTGTCGTCCATAAGTAATATAATACTATACTATCCATCCATCTACATTGTATACCTGTGGTGTTTTTTTCTCTTTCTTCATACTAGTTTAGCAGTCTGCTGACAGTGTCCACCAGGTCCGTTATACAGTATATTATATAAGCAGCAGTACGGTAGGCCACGGCTGTACCTACCTCTGTGTCGTCAGTGCACTCGTCGTCCATAAGTAATATAATACTATACTATCCATCCATCTACATTGTATACCTGTGGTGTTTTTTTTTTCTTTCTTCATACTAGTTTAGCAGTCTGCTGACAGTGTCCACCAGGTCCGTTATACAGTATATTATATAAGCAGCAGTACGGTAGGCCACGGCTGTACCTACCTCTGTGTCGTCAGTGCACTCGTCGTCCATAAGTAATATAATACTATACTATCCATCCATCTACATTGTATACCTGTGGTGTTTTTTTTTTCTTTCTTCATACTAGTTTAGCAGTCTGCTGACAGTGTCCACCAGGTCCGTTATACAGTATATTATATAAGCAGCAGTACGGTAGGCCACGGCTGTACCTACCTCTGTGTCGTCAGTGCAGTCGTCGTCCATAAGTAATATAATACTATACTATCCATCCATCTACATTGTATACCTGTGGTGTTTTTTTTTTTCTTTCTTAATACTAGTTTAGCAGTCTGCTGACAGTGTCCACCAGGTCCGTTATACAGTATATTATATAAGCAGCAGTACGGTCGGCCACGGCTGTACCTACCTCTGTGTCGTCAGTGCACTCGTCGTCCATAAGTAATATAATACTATACTATCCATCCATCTACATTGTATACCTGTGGTGTTTTTTTTTCTTTCTTCATACTAGTTTAGCAGTCTGCTGACAGTGTCCACCAGGTCCGTTATACAGTATATTATATATATAAGCAGCAGTACGGTAGGCCACGGCTGTACCTACCTCTGTGTCATCACTCGTCGTCCATAAGTATAAGTAATACTATACTATCCATCCATCTACATTGTATACCTGTGGTGTTTTTCTTTTCTTTCTTCATACTAGTTTAGCAGTCTGCTGACAGTGTCCACCAGGTCCGTTATACAGTATATTATATATATATATATAAGCAGCAGTACGGTAGGCCACGGCTGTACCTACCTCTGTGTCTTCACTCGTCGTCCATAAGTATAAGTAATAATAGTATACTATCCATGAATCTACATTGTATACCTGTGGTGGCTTTTAGTTGTGCGCAAAATATGGAGAACAAAAATGTGGAGGTTAAAAAAATAGGGAAAGATCAAGATCCACTTCCACCTCGTGCTGAAGCTGCTGCCACTAGTCATGGCCGAGACGATAAAATGCCATCAACGTCGTCTGCCAAGGCCGATGCCCAATGTCATAGTACAGAGCATGTAAAATCCAAAACACAAAAGATCAGTAAAAAATTACCCAAAAATCAAAATTAAAAGCGTCTGAGGAGAAGCGTAAACTTGCCAATATGCCATTTACGACACGGAGTGGCAAGGAACGGCTGAGGCCCTGGCCTATGTTCATGGCTAGTGGTTCAGCTTCACATGAGGATGGAAGCACTCATCCTCTCGCTAGAAAAAAGAAAAGACTTGCGGCAAAAGCACAGCAAAGAACTGTGCGTTCTTCGAAATCACAAATCCCAAAGGAGAGTCCAATTGTGTCGGTTGCGATGCCTGACCTTCCCAACACTGGACGGGAAGAGCTTGCGCCTTCCACCATTTGCACGCCCCCTGCAAGTGTTGAAAGGAGCACCCGCAGTCCAGTTCCTGATAGTGAAATTGAAGATGTCAGTGTTGAAGTACACCAGGATGAGGATATGGGTGTTGCTGGCGCTGGGGAGGAAATTGACAAGGAGGATTCTGATGGTGAGGTGGTTTGTTTAAGTCAGGCACCCGGGGAGACACCTGTTGTCCGTGGGAGGAATATGGCCATTGACATGCCTGGTCAAAATACAAAAAAAATCAGCTCTTCAGTGTGGAAGTATTTCAATAGAAATGCGGACAACAGGTGTCAAGCCGTGTGTTGCCTTTGTCAAGCTGTAATAAGTAAGGGTAAGGACGTTAACCACCTCGGAACATCCTCCCTTATACGTCGCCTGCAGCGCATTCATAATAAGTCAGTGACAAGTTCAAAAACTTTGGGCGACAGCGGAAGCAGTCCACTGACCAGTAAATCCCTTCCTCTTGTAACCAAGCTCGCGCAAACCACACCACCAACTCCCTCAGTGTCACAATTTCCTCCTTACCCAGGAAAGCCAATAGTCCTGCAGGCCATGTCACTGGCAAGTCTGACGAGTCCTCTCCTGCCTGGGATTCCTCCGATGCATCCTTGAGTGTAACGCCTACTGCTGCTGGCGCTGCTGTTGTTGCTGCTGGGAGTCGATCGTTATCCCAGAGGGGAAGTCGGAAGACCACTTGTACTACTTCCAGTAAGCAATTGACTGTCCAACAGTCCTTTGCGAGGAAGATGAAATATCACAGCAGTCATCCTGTTGCAAAGCGGATAACTGAGGCCTTGACAACTATGTTGGTGTTAGACGTGCGTCCGGTATCCGCCGTTAGTTCACAGGGAACTAGACATTTTCTTGAGGTAGTGTGCCCCCGTTACCAAATACCATCTAGGTTCCACTTCTCTAGGCAGGCGATACCGATAATGTACACGGACATCAGAAAAAGACTCACCAGTGTCCTAAAAAATGCAGTTGTACCCAATGTCCACTTAACCACGGACATGTGGACAAGTGGAGCAGGGCAGACTCAGGACTACATGACTGTGACAGCCCACTGGGTAGATGTATTGCCTCCCGCTGCAAGAATAGCAGCGGCGGCACCAGTAGCAGCATCTCGCAAACGCCAACTCGTTCCTAGGCAGGCTACGCTTTGTATCACCGCTTTCCAGAATACGCACACAGCTGACAACCTCTTACGGCAACTGAGGAAGATCATCGCAGAATGGCTTACCCCAATTGGACTCTCCTGGGGATTTGTGGCATCGGACACCGCCAGCAATATTGTGCGTGCATTACATCTGGGCAAATTCCAGCACGTCCCATGTTTTGCACATACCTTGAATTTGGTGGTGCAGAATTATTTAAAAAACGACAGGGGCGTGCAAGAGATGCTGTCGGTGGCCAGAAGAATTGCGGGCCACTTTCGGCGTACAGGCACCGCGTACAGAATACTGGAGCACCACCAAAAAAACCTGAACCTCTCTATTCTCTAAAAGATATAAAATGGAAACCTAACTATGCATTCCTTTCTTTGGACGTTCAAGCTTTATACACTCATATTCCCCACAGAAAAGGGGTAGAGTCTACTAGTGGTTATCTAAGAAATAATCCTGACATCTCGGAGGGATTGGGGTCCTTTTTACTTTTGGCTATCACATTTATTTTGGAACACAATTATTTCACTTTTGAGGGTGAATTCTTTTTACAGGTGTTGGGAACGGCCATGGGTACCAGGTTCGCACCGAGTTTTGCCAATTTATACATGGGCACATTCGAGGAACAATTCATTTGGAATGGTCCATTTGGTGCGAACCTGGTATTCTATGGCCGTTACATAGATGATTTATTTTTTATTTGGGATGGGGATTTGGATTCTACACTTGAGTTTGTTACTTTTTTGAATAGTAATGATTTTAATTTAAAGTTCACTCACACTTTTAGTAAAAGTACTATTAATTATTTGGATCTGGCCATCTCCGCTAATAAAGAGGCTATTATTACAAAGAACTTTAAAAAAGAGGTTGACACCAATAATTTCCTCCATTTTTCAAGTAACCATTATAAACCCTGGTTACGTAATATACCATACAGTCAATTTGGGAGGATACGTAGGAACTGTTCTAATATAGACGATTTTAAAGAACAAGCCCATGGAATGACAGAAGATTTTATAAATAGGGGGTATCCTAAAGGTTTGGTTACAGCAGCCTGTGACAAAGTAATCAAAAAAGATAGAAACCAATTCTTAACTATCTCCAAAAACAACAAAAAAGATAAATTGGGCGGACCCGCTAATCTAGGGACCCCAGTTCGGATGAGATTTATAACTAAGTACAATACCCAGTCCTCAAAAATTAAAAGAATAGTGAAAGATAATTTTAAGATCTTACAGCAGGATAGTGTATTACAATCAGTGCTAACATCAGATCCCCAGGTTATTTTTAAGAAAAACTGTAATCTTAAAAACTTGCTAGCACCTAGCATGTTGAGGAAACTTCCCAGGGTGAATCTTCCATCCGTTGCGATGTGTGGTTTGGGACAACCGGTGACAGGTTGTTTCAAATGTGGAAAAAGTAGGTGTCTCACATGTGGATTTATGATGAAATCCAGTGAAATAGAATCTCATACTACTAAAGAAAAATTTAGGATAAGAGAATTCATCAATTGCGATACTACTTATTGTATCTACGTGCTGCAGTGCCCGTGTGGTCTGCAGTACGTAGGGAGAACGACTCGTAGTCTAAAAACCAGGTTTAGGGAGCACAGGCTGAATATTCTCAAGGGTTATTGTAAACACAGTGTCTCGCACCATTTCTTTAAAGAACATCAATGTAATCCTCTGGGTCTCAAAGTCGTGGGGGTTCACCATGTTAAGAGGACTGAAAGAGGAGGGGATCGTTTTAGAAATTTATGCAAAAAAGAAGCACTGTGGATCTTCCGAATGAACACGCTGTCACCACAGGGATTGAACGAGAGCTTAGAGTTTGAATCTTTTGCTTAGTAGGTTCCACAGGAGGTATGAACCTCATCAATTATGTAGAGTAGTCACATTTAGGTATTAGATTGGGTGGGTTCATCGGGGGTTAGAGGTTTTTTTTTGGGGGGGTGGGTGGGGGCGGGGTATAATTAGCAAATACAGTTCACAAGATCTCATTCCAGTTCATGATATATGGTACACAATTTAGGGGGCCGTGCACCCCACAATTACTATAATCAATAACATCATTGTAGGAGTTATATATAAGTTTAGGGGTATAGAGGTGGGTTTAGTGACTAATGAAGGGATAGTAGTCCACATTGGGTGGGTAAAAATTGGCTGTTTGAACACTTAACAATATATAGATGGACTGTAGTGTTATTCCCATTTCTGATGATGTTATTGTATATAGTACAATTACCAGAGTTTAATACCATTTCGGAGTTACATTAGAAATGGCAGCTGAAAGATGGGGGATCGGTAGAAATTCAGATTTTGAATGATTGGGTTGGGAGTTCTATTCTTAAGTGGGAAGTCTAATCCGTTGTATATGTAGATTTGTATGTAGATTTTATTTAGTATTTTTCTTATTTAACAGTTTATTTGAAACGGTTATTGACATTCAATAAGTTGCTACTTCTTTTTATAAGACACTTGGTGTCGAGATTCTCCGTTATTTAAATGTATCAATGTGTGTAGTAGGGATTTTTTAACTGATGAGGGATCATCTCTATATAAGCTTTAACACAGCGCACTATGTTTGGGAGGAAGAGATAGAGGAGTGGTAACGCAACGGGATACGAAGTAGGAGGTTGCAGGTTCGATTCACCATGTAGACTAAAATGGTTATATGTTTTATAATAGGGGAAAGATCAAGCGTAATATAATTTGTACTTTTGAATTATTATGTAAAAGATGTTTTATAAAGCGGGCATTGAAACTTGTTTTTATATATGAGTGTACTCATTTTCATTAGATTGTATTCATAAGTTTAATCATTTTTTTTTGTGTAAGGTATATATCCTTTACATATTGGGTTAATAGGACTCTTAGTAGTCTCAATTAAGGAGGTTGGACTAGGAGGTGGCTAAGCAGGTGTATCAACAGGTGATGTGAATTCATCACCCAATTTACCAATGGCATTTGATATCAGCCATATAAAAAGGGTCCTTGGACTGCAGGTATTCATTCTTTGAGGAAGCCCCTGTGGGAGGAGCAAAACGCGTCAGAAGCTGATTTTGTTGGACCCCAGCTGGAGTTAGACCCGCATCACGTACCGGCTGTAATATTCTTCTGCCTGGTCATTTGATTTTGAGTGGAGAGGAGCCGCTTACCGGTGCCTGCAAACGGCACGTAGAGGTGGATACCCGTGGAGCATCGTGACTGAGCAGGTTAAGTCACAGCGGGCGCCATTGCAGGTGCCGTTTTCCCCGCAGCTACAAGCCACTGTGGTGGTCGTCGGGATGTACTTCTGCTGATACCACTTGCTCTCACCTCACGTAAGATTCCGGTTACAAAAGGCTCTTATTCATTTCATCGTTATATGTTGGATTTTTATATCCTAAAGAACTTTGATACAAAGTGACTATCTATTGGAAACAATTAATATATGGGTCTTACCAGCAGCTACACTTGATTCAATTTTTTGACCTCATTAATTAAGTCATATAGCTATAGAGCTTGTTTTTACACTTCTGTGCACAGATTATGCTTAAGTCCACCTCCATTTATTAGAAAGTATATATACTTGTCATTTTTTGATGTTTAAACTTTTAAGACCGGTCTTGTTTTATGATACATGATAATTCATACAATATTAAATATATTTTTAATTTAATAGGAGTCTGTTATTCTTGTCAGTCATATCTTGTAATTATATAATTATAGCGCAAGAGTTATTATAAATTGGAGTTCAGTGTGCCCCCGTTACCAAATACCATCTAGGTTCCACTTCTCTAGGCAGGCGATACCGATAATGTACACGGACATCAGAAAAAGACTCACCAGTGTCCTAAAAAATGCAGTTGTACCCAATGTCCACTTAACCACGGACATGTGGACAAGTGGAGCAGGGCAGACTCAGGACTACATGACTGTGACAGCCCACTGGGTAGATGTATTGCCTCCCGCTGCAAGAACAACAGCGGCGGCACCAGTAGCAGCATCTCGCAAACGCCAACTCGTTCCTAGGCAGGCTACGCTTTGTATCACCGCTTTCCAGAATACGCACACAGCTGACAACCTCTTACGGCAACTGAGGAAGATCATCGCAGAATGGCTTACCCCAATTGGACTCTCCTGGGGATTTGTGGCATCGGACACCGCCAGCAATATTGTGCGTGCATTACATCTGGGCAAATTCCAGCACGTCCCATGTTTTGCACATACCTTGAATTTGGTGGTGCAGAATTATTTAAAAAACGTCAGGGGCGTGCAAGAGATGCTGTCGGTGGCCAGAAGAATTGCGGGCCACTTTCGGCGTACAGGCACCGCGTACAGAATACTGGAGCACCACCAAAAAAACCTGAACCTGCCCTGCCATCATCTGAAGCAAGAGGTGGTAACGAGGTGGAATTCAACCCTCTATATGCTTCAGAGGATGGAGGAGCAGCAAAAGGCCATTCAAGCCTATACATCTGCCCACGATATAGGCAAAGGAGGTGGAATGCACCTGTCTCAAGCGCAGTGGAGAATGATTTCAACGTTGTGCAAGGTTCTGCTGCCCTTTGAACTTGCCACACATGAAGTCAGTTCAGACACTGCCAGCCTGAGTCAGGTCATTCCCCTCATTAGGCTTTTGCAGAAGAAGCTGGAGGCATTTGAGGAGGAGCTAAAACAGAGCGAATCCGCTAGGCATGTGGGACTTGTGGATGGAGCCCTTCATTCGCTTAACCAGGATTCACGTGTGGTCAATCTGTTGAAATCAGAGCACTACATTTTGGCCACGGTGCTCGATCCTAGATTTAAAACCTACGTTGGATCTCTCTTTCCGGCAGACACAAGTCTGCAGGGGTTCAAAGAACTGCTGGTGAGAAAATTGTCAAGTCAAGCGGAACGCGACCTGTCAACATCTCCTCCTTCACATTCTCCCGCAACTGGGGTTGCGAGGAAAAGGCTACGAATTCCGAGCCCACCCGCTGGCGGTGATGCAGGGCAGTCTGGAGCGACTGCTGATGCTGACATCTGGTCCGGACTGAAGGACCTGCCAACGATTACTGACATGTCGTCTACTGTCACTGCATATGATTCTCTCACCATTGAAAGAATGGTGGAGGATTATATGAGTGACCGCATCCAAGTAGGCACGTCAGACTGTCCGTACGTATACTGGCAGGAAAAAGAGGCAATTTGGAGGCCCTTGCAGAAACTGGCTTTATTCTACCTAAGTTGCCCTCCCTCCAGTGTGTACTCCGAAAGAGTGTTTAGTGCCGCTGCTCACCTTGTCAGCAATCGGCGTACGAGGTTACTTCCAGAAAATATGGAGAAGATGATGTTCATTAAAATGAATTATAATCAATTCCTCCATGGAGACATTCACCAGCAGCAATTGCCTCCAGAAAGTACACGGGGATCTGAGATGGTGGATTCCAGTGGGGACGAATTAATAATCTGTGAGGAAGGGGATGTACACAGTGAAAGGGGTGATGAATCGGACGATGATGATGAGGTGGACATCTTGCCTCCGTAGAGCCAGTTTGTGCAAGGAGAGATTGCTTCTTTTTTGGTGGGGGCCCAAACCAACCAGTCATTTCAGTCACAGTCGTGTGGCAGACCCTGTCGCTGAAATGATGGGTTGGTTAAAGTGTGCATGTCCTGTTTATACAACATAAGGGTGGGTGGGAGGGCCCAAGGACAATTCCATCTTGCACCTCTTTTTTCTTTCATTTTTCTTTGCGTCATGTGCTGTTTGGGGAGTATTTTTTGGAAGGGCCATCCTGCGTGACACTGCAGTGCCACTCCTAGATGGGCCAGGTGTTTGTGTCGGCCACTAGGGTCGCTTAGCTTACTCACACAGCTACCTCATTGCGCCTCTTTTGTTTCTTCTTTGCGTCATGTGCTGTTTGGGGAGTGTTTTTTGGAAGGGCCATCCTGCGTGACACTGCAGTGCCACTCCTAGATGGGCCAGGTGTTTGTGTCGGCCACTAGGGTCGCTTAGCTTACTCACACAGCTACCTCATTGCGTCTCTTTTTTTTCTTTGCGTCATGTGCTGTTTGGGGAGTATTTTTTGGAAGGGCCAACCTGCGTGACACTGCAGTGCCACTCCTAGATGGGCCAGGTGTTTGTGTCGGCCACTAGGGTCGCTTAGCTTACTCACACAGCTACCTCATTGCGCCTCTTTTTTTTCTACTTTGCGTCATGTGCTGTTTGGGGAGTATTTTTGGAAGGGCCATCCTGCGTGACACTGCAGTGCCACTCCTAGATGGGCCAGGTGTTTGTGTCGGCCACTAGGGTCGCTTAGCTTACTCACACAGCTACCTCATTGCGCCTCTTTTTTTCTTTGCGTCATGTGCTGTTTGGGGAGTATTTTTTGGAAGGGCCATCCTGCCTGACACTGCAGTGCCACTCCTAGGTGGGCCAGGTGTTTGTGTCGGCCACTTGGGTCGCTTAGCTTAGCCATCCAGCGACCTCGGTGCAAATTTTAGGACTAAAAATAATATTGTGAGGTGTGAGGTGTTCAGAATAGACTGAAAATGAGTGTAAATTTGGTTATTGAGGTTAATAATACTATGGGATCAAAATGACCCCCAAATTCAATGAGTTAAGCTGTTTTTTAGGGTTTTTTGAAAAAAACACCCGAATCCAAAACACACCCGAATCAGACAAAAAAAATTCGGTGAGGTTTTGCCAAAACGCGTTCGAACCCAAAACACGGCGGCGGAACCGAACCCAAAACCAAAACACAAAACCCGAAAAATGTCCGGTGCACATCACTACTTGCTAGTAATGGCTAAATAATGAAACGTTCCTTCTATCTAATGTTACATTATTCAAGGACATATGCCCAGGTTGCTGCGGTGCCGTATACGGGTGCGCAGTATTCCGGTCTGAGGCTGGAGACGAGGTACCTTGATTGCACCACAAATAAGTTTGGCAACGGCAGAATGTTTCTTTTCCCCTGTTTGCTCTAGACAAACGGAACTTATCCAAGTATTACTGCACTGTAATCACTTCTAGAGGCCGTGTACACAGCAGTGAGGGAACCGTGATGGTAATTGACACACAAAATATGTATTTCACACATAGAAGAGATCACCATCCTTCATTGCACTGAGACTGGAGGGGGAGAGGTTCAGGGGAAATTTGAGGAAAATTACTTTACAGAAAGGGTAGTGGATAGTTGGAATAGCCACCCAGCAGAGGTGGTAGATGCTAATACAGTAGGCAATTTAAACACGTTTGGGATAGACATAAGGATATTTTTTTACAAAGAACTACAGCTCAAATAGGGTTGAGGTTACCAAAAGCTAAAACAGGGGCAGACTAGGGGGTATATGCAATAACTGCTGGAAGCTGCCGTCTTGTCGGGAAGACTGCAGCTTCCGACAGTTTTAGGTCGGAAGGGGTTCCGACCTATTCATTACGGCCCCATTTTTTCCAACAAGGACAAGACATGGGTGTCTGGGTGAGCTGGAAAACCCTCTGTTTCTCCAATTGCAGCTGTGCAGAATGTGCAGGACTCCCCACTGTGTATATTTATATTTCCTGTCGATAAAACCTCAAGGAGACCAGCATACTTACATGTAAAACTGTGTGTGCCTGACACTAAGTCTCCGTTGCATCTGTTGCTGCATTTGTGTCTGCAACATTATGCTAATGGTGCTACAGGGCCCTCCACAGGGGTACAGTAATGCCTCCAATTGTGCAAAGTAGTAAAGCTGCATTACTGTCTGGTGAGTCTTTAGAAGCACTATCGGTTGAACCATCGAAACTGACGCCAACTCCAATCGCTGGTGTAGTATCTCCATCCTCGTATGACCTCCTTTGTAAGCTGCTGGGTGGGAGTAGGGTAGGTGTGAGGGTGTATTAGTGTGGGCCGTATAGGGGGAGTAGGGTAGGTGTGTGGGTGTATTAGTGTGGGTAGTATAGGTGGGAGGAGGGGAGATATGAGGGTGTATTAGTGTGGGTAGTATAGGTGGGAGTAGGATAGGTGTAATGGTGCATTAGTGAGAGTAGTATAGGTGGGAGTAGGGTGGTGTGAGAGTGTATTAGTGTGGGCAGTATAGGTGGGAGTAGAGTAGGTGTAAGAGTGTATTAGTGTGGGTAGTATAGGTGGGAGTAGGGTAGGTGTGAGGGTGTATTAGTGTGAGTAGTATAGGTGGGAGGATGGTAGGTGTGAGGGTGTATTAGTGTGGGTAGTATAGGTGGGGGTAGGGGATGTGTGAGGGTATATTAGTGTGGGTAGTATAGGTAGAAGTAGGGTAGGTGTGAGGGTGTATTAGTGTGGGTAGTATAGGTGGGAGGAGGGGAGGTGTGAGGGTGTATTAGTGTAGGTTGGGAGGAGGGGAGGTGTGTGAGGGTGTATTAGTGTGGGTAGTATAGGTGGGAGGAGGGGAGGTGTGAGGGTGTATTAGTGTAGGTAGTATAGGTGGGAGGGTGTATTAGTGTAGGTAGTATAGGTGAGAGGAGGGTAGTTGTGAGGGTGTATTAGTGTGGGTAGTATAGGTGGGAGGAGGGGAGGTGTGAGGGTGTGTTAGTGTGGGTAGTATAGGTGGGATGAGGGGAGGTGTGAGGGTGTATTAGTGTAGGTTGGGAGGAGGGGAGGTGTGTGAGGGTGTATTAGTGTGGGTAGTATAGGTGGGAGGAGGGGAGGTGTGAGGGTGTATTAGTGTAGGTAGTATAGGTGGGAGGGTGTATTAGTGTAGGTAGTATAGGTGAGAGGAGGGTAGTTGTGAGGGTGTATTAGTGTGGGTAGTATAGGTGGGAGGAGGGGAGGTGTGAGGGTGTGTTAGTGTGGGTAGTATAGGTGGGATGAGGGGAGGTGTGAGGGTGTATTAGTGTGGGTAGTATAGGATGGGAGGAAGGTAGGTGTGAGGGTGTATTAGTGTGGGTAGTATAGGTGGGAGGAGGGGAGGTGTGAGGGTGTATTAGTGTGGGTAGTATAGGTGGGAGGAGGGGAGGTGTGAGGTGTATTAGTGTGGGTAGTATAGGTGGGAGGAGGGTAGGTGTGAGGGTGTATTAGTGTGGGTAATATACGTGGAAGGAGGGGAGGTGTGAGGGTGTATTAGTGTGTACATTCTCTGTAGCCATTATTCTGTTTAGATTTACTTGTTAGCCTGTAGTGTATGATTTGTACTGTTTTACCTTTTGGAATTAATCCACTGTGGCCTTAGAACCCTGTGGTTGCAACTACAAATCAGTGTTGTGTTTTCACTTTCCTGCAAGGGCTTTAGAGTGTATTTATCTGTATAAGGTGTATAAGTATTGATAAGGTGTACGCACTGCGGTTACTTATACCGTCAGTGCTACGTAAGGTTTAAGGTATAACATCATTGCAGTACTTTGCTGTTAAGGGTTTATAGTGTAAGCATATCATTACATTGTATCATTAACAAGGTTTAAAGGTTATCAAGTGTGTGTGCGCTCGCTGTGTGTACTCTGTACACTCAGCGCGGCGTGTGTACGCCAAGTGCGTACCTCGTGCATGACTCTGTACGCAAATAGCGTACAAAGTGCGTAGCATGTGTATTCAGTATAGCGGCCATAGCGGCTCCACGGTAAAAGTGTAATTAGAGGTATAGCTTTACGATCTAAGATAATATCGACATTATCAATTGGGGGCATCGTCCGGTTCTTCCTCATACCCGCAGCCTAGCAGGGTTTCGCAAACTTTATCTATTAGCAAAGGTCGGAAAGGTATCCCCTGTAAACCTTCTCTTGGTCAGTGGATACACTAGTGCTGATTAGATAAGCATCTGCGCTGCATGGTTTGAAGGGATCAAAAGAAATGCTCTGCGCTCTCAATCACTTGAAATTAATTGACTAATCAATTAAAGGTAGTCTATCATGGAGAATAATTGACTCAATGAGGCTTGACTCCTTTAAAAAATATTTTATCAAGCATTTATATACTACATAAACATATAAGACAAACAATATAAGGAAAATTTCACAGTTTAAAAAAATCAGAGGTTAATACCTCTAATATACATAGAAACACTGTATCTATAATTATGAGTGTGCTGGTAAGGCAGTATACAATGTAACTAAGGTGCAAAATTGGATAACTTGAGAGAGAACTCTCTATCAATGTCAATTGATTCTACTGCTGGCGTCCCAGTGTAGAATCATATATACTGTCCACAGACGGCTCCGCAAAAGTTAGTAAAAACTATTGAGGCAAAACAAACAATAATATTTACCCCCGTGCTGGTTCCTGGAGTTTATCACAGGGTCCTGTATGCAAATGCATGAGGTAGATGTGATGATTCTTAATTGATGCCTCAATAATAATTAGAAGGTAAACTTGCTGAAGTGCTCTAACCTCCGTTAGAGAAACCGGCAATTGACCATATGATGATAATGTGTTAGGAACTTCCCAACAGGGGATGTGATTAATTCAGCTGATAATAGCAGTGTGGTAAATTCAGTCCGCTGATGGCTGATAATGCACTATTCTTAGTCGCGGCACCAAATAACACACAATGCCGTGTAGCTGAAATCACCTTTTGTCTCACAGCGGAGATACGGTTCCTGATGGTCACTTAGCCGCAATGTGAATGCCGGATGGTGCAGGGAGCTGAAAAGCTAAGGAGCCTGTCTGTCCGGTATCAGGTGTCCAATGATGAACTGGTAGAAGGGACGTCAACGCGTTTCGTCTCCTAGCAACGGAGACTTCCTCAAGATGAGGAAACGATAAAATATTTTTTAAAGGAGTCAAGCCTCATTGAGTCAATTATTCTCCATGATAGACTACCTTTAATTGATTAGTCAATTAATTTCAAGTGATTGAGAGCGCAGAGCATTTCTTTTGATTGTGTTTCATAGTATTTTTCAGCTTAGCCAGCTGTTTTGCTCAGCAGCCGCAGTATCACTATTTTTACATTGATCAATAGTTATTCATTCAATACATATTACAATTTTTATAGCGCCAGATTTATACAGTTTTGAGATTTATCTCTAGCTGTATATATATATAATGGTTTGAAGGGATGCTGGAGGGATCCGTAAGGTAAGAACGCAAAGCTATTTTTATAATCTGTAAATTTCTGTTTGGCGCCACATGCGCACGCAACACACGCATACACCTGTATTTTGTACTTTGCATATCTGCTCGCATTATTGCCATAAGCATTGATTACTAGATTAATTTTGACCTGTACTGAGAAAATTTGTTGCTATTTAGTTAAAATATAGAGTTAATAGTTAAGTGTAAGCCTGGCCTAGTTGTAAAGGTTCATACAGTAGGAACTGTGTTGAGTGTTCAGTAAGCGATTATAGTTAAATATCGCTTACATTTATAGAAGTGTGGGTTTTGTAGTACTGCGGACGTACGGCCTTTGTACACGTGTCTCGAATAGCGTACGGGACTGCGTATGCAACGTATAGGCATACACACGTGGCATGTTCACGCAACATGCGTAAAAGTACGACCGCTAAATACAAAGCACACAATAGCATTATTTTAGTTTAGGTGTGAAACGGTAGCCACGTGATAATAGCACAAATTGATCAGTGTCCAATATTTAGTTTAAATACCTTTCTTACTATATCACCTCTGGAATTATTCTGTTTTATCTGAATGAAAGTTAATTTTCTGTACAGAAAAACCAAAGTGTATATGAGTGAACGAGTGTGAGCGTGCAAACAATAAAGGTTTTGTGGACCCAGGGAATTCGGGATCCCGTAGGAGACCACACCAGGTGAGTGGACACTTGGTGGCGTGAGAGTGGCTTGCTCACGTTAACATTGATTAAGGTATAAAGGAGCAATTAGTATAACAGCAGACCAAAAGGTCAGCGAAGTCAGAAAACCGCTGACAAAGTCAAGCAGACGCTTATCTAATCAGCACTAGTGTATCCACTGAATACCTCGGCCTAAAAGGTCAGCAAGGTTTTGTGTAGAGAGCGCAGCCCAGGGGGTTGGCGTAGTACCCATATAGGCCCGTTCAGATACGCTCCGGCTGAGGTTTTGCAGCCTGAAAAACGATTCCATTGGTCGCACGCCGGATAAGTAACAGTTACCTATACGCTGGGCAATTGTACTGCGCGTTCGTGAGTGCAATACTTAGCCCACCGCGATACCCTTTTACGAGTTGAGCGTAAAAATCGTGGGATCATTGGCGCTAGGTGTAGTACACGCAACGTGATTTGTGTAACAATTTTTTTGTTTTAAGGGAGTTTCGCTGGTCACTCAGGAAATCTCCAATGACCAATATTTACTGGGAAGGGTAAGTCACTCCCACACACTCTCAGTAAATAAAGGTTACACAGGGGCCCTAGGTTGGGTAGGACCGGCGCTGACGACAGTGTTTAGGTGTATTGGCCAACGTGGGCGTGAGTGGGTGAGAGCGTTTGGAGAACTTTCACCGTTGCCTTATCACTGAGTATTTTGTTTTTTTGTAGGAATTTGCTGAGAAGGCAATACCTGTAAAAGATTGGGGCCAGTTGCTCAAGTAAGGGACGATCAACCAGGGTTCAGGTTGATATTCCGCGGCCCAAGGGGTTGGCGAGGTACATAATGTGTGAGAAATATGGCTCACACACAGAGGTTTTATGCAATGAATGGGAACGTATGACTGCGGAAGATAGGGAACCATTCCCTAAGGTAGGCAGTTTTAATCTGCAGAATTAATTAATGTTGCAGAATTTAAGGATTAGGATATGTCTGATAAAATCCCGAAAAGAAAGGATCAGACACTCAAACTGTTTACATTTATGGCAACGAGAGAGTGATATGCAAAGGGAACTAGCTCACGCAGCTGGTTCCAACCCTAGCAGGAAACTCATTGCAACTGCACCACCACCACCACCACCGTATATTACAGGGGAGAAAGTGGCTACAGAGAATGGCATACTAATATATGATAAGAGTGAACTTGATAAATGTATTAATGCTAACCCGTGCAAGTTGTATCCCATCTTAAACTTCCCTCAGAACTGCGACCAAGAAGATGAGCCCAGCACGATATCGGCACTCTCTCTGGCAGCCACCATACAAGACACACAAGTGGGCACGGCCCAACCAGTAAGAACAGTAGCAAAGGCCCCTAGCGGAGGGATAGGTGAGGTCGTGTCCACAGGTAAGTACGGTACAGTACATTATGCAGAGACAATTGCACCTCACATTGTAGAAGCAACCCAGAATGATGTAATTGAACTAAATCCTGTCAGGGTGATCGCAGTCCCCAATGGGAAGACTGACGCTCAGGGAATCACTCCCGTCAGGAACATTGCTATGCATTGTCCTTGGACCCAGACAGAATTGAGGACAATTATGTCTGAATTTCCCGATCCCAGAAAAGATCTAGTCGCATGTCAGAGGTTTATTAGAGAACTAGGTAACGCCACCGAACCCACAAACAAAGATTGGCGGACAGTGCTACGGGCATGTTTGCCCTCCAATATTGACCCTGTGAAATTCATTGCTGATTGTAAATTAGACGCAGAGGTACCTCTCACTGATGAATACACTCAGGAGAATGTACGACAGATCAATCTGCAATTAGGAGTATATTTCCCTACTGTTGTCAAGTGGAATAAAATCTTCTCCATTAGACAAAAAGAAGGTGAAGCTGCTTCTGAATATTTCCATCGAGCACTGCAGGAAATGGCTAGATACACTGGGGTCGAGGACATTAAGGAAAATGTACACCATAGAGAGGTAGCTGTGTCCGTATTAATGGACGGCTTGAAAGAAACGTTGAGAACAAGGGTACAAACCACTCAACCTAACTGGAGAGGTATTTCGGTGGCTGTATTAAGAGAGTCCGCTATCGAGCACGATCGGAACATCATTAAGCACAGGGAGTCACAGGGGGATAAGCTGATGACCGTAAGTATCAAAGCCCTGACAACGAAGCCACATCAGCCAAAACCCCAGACCCCTGATGGTAAGTCGTATGTAGTAAAATGTTATAATTGCCAGAGGGAAGGACATTACTCACAGAACTGTAATTATAAAAGCAACGTATATCGACGCCCTAGACCAGAACATGACTCACAGCATAACACACGTAATTGGGATAAGGGACCGCATAGGAGGAACTATGAACTACATGCAGGGGAAACAAGGAGGTACCCACCTAGGAGGGACTGGCAGACCTCTGGAAATTCTCAGCTACCCCCCTCACATATTGTAGCTGCCAGCGCGCTGCGGGAAGGTCACAACATACAATAGGGGTTAGGCCACACCTGTAGTTTGCAACCAGTGAAGTTGATTGCTAGCCTTGGAAATGAACCCGAGGTTACAGTTGACGTAGCTGGTAGATCACTACCTTTCCTTGTAGATACAGGGGTGGCCAGGTCAGTGTTAAATTCAACGGTAGGTATGAAAACAACGGGCAAAACAATTTCAGCAATGGGGGTATCAGAAGTAGTGCAACACTACCCTTTAAGTAGACCAGCGGAGATTACGATAGGGCCTTTGCAGACCAAGCACTCCTTTTTGCTAGCTGCATCGGCTCTACTTGGGAGAGATTTACTGTGCAAGATGAGGTGTGTCATATATTGTACTCCTGAGGGTGTCTTCTTAGATATACCTGAGAATCACGTTCAGGAAGTGCAGGATATGTTAGACACCCCACAAAGGTTAATGTCACACTCTGCTGTTATAGACAGGTGTCCATCCAAGGTAAAGGAAATGATCTCCCATATACCGGAATCCCTCTGTACCAAAGATGGACAAGACACTGGATTAATGGCAAATGTAGCTCCTGTAGTTGTGCAAGTAAAAGATGGTAGGATAGCTCCAAAAATCCCACAGTATCCTCTGAAGCCAGAGGTGGAATTAGGAGTGTACCCAGTCATAGAGCGCTTGCTACAACAGGGCATCCTAGTTAGGACGTCCAGCACTGCCAATAGTCCCATCTTCCCTGTGAAAAAGAGTGGGGGGAGGGGTTACAGGCTAGTGCAGGATCTAAGGGGGATAAACAAGATAGTTGAGAGCCAATTCCCCGTAGTGCCAAATCCAGCTGTCATCCTCATGCAAATTCCCCCTACTGCAAAATTTTTCACTGTCATTGACCTCTGTTCTGCTTTCTTTTCGGTCCCTCTGGACCCTAATAGCCAATATTTGTTTACATTTACATACAGAGGAGTACAGTACACCTAGACTCGTCTCCCCCAGGGTTTCATTGACAGCCCAAGTATTTTCTCCCAGGCTTTGCATGACTGTTTACAATCCTTTCAACCTGAGAGCGGATCAGTATTAATACAGTATGTAGATGACCTACTGCTGTGTTCAGATTCACTCGAAGCATCCTTGAAAGACACGGAACAGCTTCTGTTTCATCTTTCTAATACGGGACACAAGGTTTCAAAGGATAAGTTACAGTTGTGCCAGACCAAGGTGAAATATTTGGGACATTGCTTGACACAAGGACTGAGACACCTCACCGCTGATAGAATACAGGCGATTCGGGACATGACTCTGCCACTTACTACAGTGCACAGTTGGACACCGTAGCACGGTCTCTCCCCACATGCTTGCGAAGTGTTGCAGTGATAGCTTTGCTAGTGAGTAAAAGTGAAGATGTAGTGTTGGGACACAACCTGACCATCCATACACCTCATGCAGTATCAGCCTTACTGAACTCTGCCCAAACCAGACATGTCTCATCAGCACGGTTTACAAGGTGGGAATTAGCACTAATGGCACCTGTAAACATCACCATAAAGAGATGCAGTGCACTAAATCCTGCAACTTACCTCCCGGGTATGCCTGGATAGGCACAAAGGGTGGAGGATGAGAGTGATGGTGAAGGAGGATTTAGTACAGACACTGACACACACATGATTGTATGGAATATCTGAACCAAACTTTCACTGCAAGACCCGACATTAGTGACAACCCACTGGAAGACATAGATTTTACTTTTTTCACTGACGGTAGTTGCCACAGACAGACGGACTCGGGAGACTTGTGTACTGGATACGCAGTCATAGATGACAAAGGTATCATAGAAGCTGAACCCCTGGGCCCACTGCACTCAGCACAAGTTGCTGAGCTGGTCGCCCTAACCAGAGCATGTGAATTGGCTAAGGGTAAGTCAGCCAATATTTATACAGATTCTAGGTATGCCTTTGGAGTAGTGCATGATTTCGGGGCCCTATGGCGCCTCAGAAATGTCATGACGGCAGCTGGCACACCTGTAGCGCATGCATCCCATATAAAAAGGCTTCTAACAGCGATACAGGAACCTGACAGAGTGGCCGTTATCAAGTGCAAAGCCCACACTTACAGTCAAGACCCAGTGTCACTTGGTAACAGCCGGGCAGACGAAGCTGCTAAATCAGCAGCCAGCACCGTCAACACAAAAAAATTAAGTGAAATGCAAAATTTGTGTTCTCCACAGGAAAAGGCAGTCTGGAGGTCAAAAGGATATGGCCAGGAGTCCTCAGGACTCTGGACAGATGGACAAGGTGAGCCAGTAGCCCCCAGAGCATATCTTCCAAGCTTAGCTGAGGCGGCACACGGTCTGACTCATCTGGGCAAAGAGGGTATGTGTAAGCTGGTGAGAGCCTACTGGTGTGCGCCAGGATACTCTTCTCATGCGGGTAAGAGAGCAATGACATGTCTTACCTGTTTATGAAGTATATTGGAAAGTCAATACCAATAGAACCATCCCATATCCCGCCAACAGACGGCCCTTTTCAGGTAATACAAATTGATTTCATACAGTTTCCACCCTGCAGAAATTTAAAGTATGTGTTAGTTTGTATTGACGTGTTTTCAAATTGGGTAGAAGCGTTCCCCACTGCCACAAATACTGCTACGTTCACTGCAAAGAAAATTGTGCAGGAATTTGTGTGCAGATATGGTATCCCTAGGATAATTGAAAGCGATAGGTGTACCCATTTTACAGGTGAAGTCTTCCAGGTTATGTGCAAACTGATGGGAATTAATAGTAAGCTGCATACTCCGTACCACCCACAGGCGAGTGCGAAAGTGGAAAGAGCAAACAGCACTATTAAGAACAAGTTGAGCAAAGTGATGGCTGAAACTGGATTGTTATGGCCAGAAGCTTTGCCGCTTGTATTGTACAGCATCAGAACCACTCCCAGGTCCCCCCTTAACCTATCAACCTTTGAGATTCTTTTTGGTCGACAACCCCATGTAATGATTGACCCCCAGGATGATTTGAAATGCAATAATGAGATGACTGTAAAATATATGGTTAAGATGAGCCAGCAGTCATGACATTGAACCTGGGGATTATGTAATGATTCAAAATTTTCTACGCTCAGGTTGCCTTATTGACCGGTGGGAAGGACCGTACCAAGTCTTACTGACCAGCACGACAGCATTAAAGGTTGCCGAGAGAGAGACTTGGGTCCACTCGTCCCACTGTAAGAAGGTCGCTGACCCAGAGAAAGCCGTGACAAAGAGCAGAGTGTCGAGGAAATCGTATCACTGGAGTGCCTGTTCCGGGAAGGTTGAGGGGCAGGACTGTTGTCACGACACCTGAGCACAGAGAACTACAAGACCAGAGGCGGTTGTCGCACCAAAATTTCTTTTTCCTTTTTAATATTTTCTCCATCTCCCATTACCCTCCTTTCCCCCCTTCCTTGCTCCTTTTTCTCTCCCCTTAGCAAGATGGACTTACCACAAGAGACTGCATTCTGGGTTTTCCTGTTGACCCTGTTGTTGACCAGAGCAGTCTGTTTCGGTGAGAGTACCAGAGAGGTCGAGAAAGGATCTGGAATGGGTTCTGATGGCAAGGACGGATTTGTAGAATTCCAAGAGCAACACATCCATTGAGCAAAAGCGAGTATCAGAAAACGATCTGGTAGTCAAGAAACTAGGAGGCACTGTGAAGGGTTATTGGCTGAGGAAAATTGTATTTGTAGAAACTGAAAACATAGTTGAGGACGGGTGCATCCAGAGATGTCAGTCCAGCCTTAATATCAACATGGACCGTCATCCATTGAGTGATTATCACTCATTAGTAGGTAAGGTTCTAAACCAAACAGAATGCTGGGTGTGCTCACAAGTACCTCAAGGTCAGAGCAAGTCAGGACTAGTACCGTATCCATTAACAATAGATGAGGTACTTGAATTAAGGGGTGGGAGACCGGTGGACAAGAAATTTAATATTTCTAGGCCCCCTAGTTTGAAGCTCCACCAATATCATGTGGATAGATCCTTAGTATGTTTCAACATTTCCAATTCCCAAAAGCCGGGAAATTGGGAAGTGACATGGAATAACCAAACCATGGCATTTTCACACAGAGCCGACAGAATACCCGTAGACACTGAACTTATACGCCAAATAGCCGACGGTGGAAGGTATTTTCGGTACAGGTATACTCTAGGAAGCAGGACCATGCGGGTTGGAGAAGTATCACCAGGGTACTGTGCACATATAATACAGCCTGATACGTGTACTGAACAGATGAGAGAGTTAGGGATAGGATTTTTCACTTGGAAGGTTTGCAATATGGTAATGTCATATTCTGTCCCATATGTTCTCCCCGATGATGCATATTTCATATGCGGGAGGAAGACGTATAAGTGGTTTGCCCCAAACTCAGAGGGATTGTGTTACATTGGAACAGTGTTGCCAGAAGTTATGACCATAACCCATAATAAGATTAAAGATGTTCACCGCAATGCTCAAGCTCCTTACACTCACACTCACTATGAACACATTGTTTAAGAGACACCTTATAGATAGGACAGAGCACGCAGCCTCTGATTTGCTCCACAAATCCACCGGGATTCAATTCCTACTCGCGTTAGATATCACCTGTACTGCCAGAGGAATGATAAATTATAGGTATATTCATGCGCTAGCGAACCTGATAGATAATATCACCGAGATGTATGATGACACCTTCAGGTATACAGGGAGGGAGTTGCAAACTTACAAAACGGAACTGATCCAGCACAGGATGGTTCTAAATTATATCACAGCGGTGACAGGCGGGTACTGTGTCACCTTGGAAACTCAGTATGGTGTGAAGTGCTGCACGTACATTACAAACAGCACTGATGACCCAACCGAGGTCATAGATCAAAAGATGGACGATATCTTGCAATTGAAGTGGGAGTTCCGGAGGAGACACAACCTTACCCTTACTGCTGTGAGTAATGAACTGACCGGCTGGGTCTCATGGTTGAACCCACGCAATTGGTTCTCAGGTTTAGTAGAATGGGCTCAAAATGTTATCGTGAGTGTAGGAAAGTTTCTCCTTTGTATCCTGGGAGTTGTCATAATGATTGGTTTGATATTTAGATGTGTTCGAATTTTAATGCGGTGCAAGCGCTGTACCAAAGTGATGAGTTTGAGGAGCGGGGGCATTGTTACAACAACTGATTTAATTTATGACCCATCAATCGAGACAATGTTGTGATAAGACGTGATTCCACGGTCCGTTTCTTTCACCCATTTCTCCTTTTTTTTCCCTCAAGCAACAATACACCCATTCGGAAAAGACTTTGATGAACAATACACCCATTCGGATAAGACTTTGATGAACAATACCCATTCGGAAAATACTTTTGATGAACAATACATCCATGCAGAAAAGACTTTGATTAACACTTTCAGCAAAGATACACCCAGCCGGGCAAGACTTCAACCAACACCCAAGAACGATTGCACAAATGTTATGTGATTGTATTTGTGATATGTGTCTTATCTTCATCTCTACAACCTTCAGGTAGTGACACACATAGTCGACAGGTGATATATATACATATATTAGCATTCACATGTGTTTCCCCCTCCATGTATCATCAACTAAATGTGCACCCCATTTGTTGGAACGAGAAACCAAAAAGAGCTCGGTAGTGTTTGTTGGCCCACTTACAGACCCTTAATACGGGATGAGAATGATTTAATGTGTACTTCGCAATAACTCAAAGCTTATCTAGAACATGTATGGCACGATGATACATGCCCCTCAGACATGAATTTCATACATACATGCTTTTACTATCCCACTAGGTCATACATTTCCCGCCTACTCCTCTCCTCCTACCATCCAATCATTTTATAGATATTGTATTGTATATTTTTTCTGTTTAATGTTTAGATAGTGGCAGATATTGTTGACTGCCAAAAGGTGGACTGTCAAAGTCGAAAAAATAATGCATGCATGCCTAACGTACTAAACCCAGGCACATGCCTGCTGCGTGTGCACTCAGTCTGCCGTGCGTGCGCATATCCGCAATTTGTGTAACGGAGCTTTTCACGGCCATGCGCCTTTACGGTAGAGTTTGTGAACGCATAGAGGGTTATTAGAACATTACATATTTAACCCAAATAGTGCATTTTGTACCCATAGTTCCCTTGCACCATGTCAGTGAGTATTAATAGTTTAAACAGTTCCTGGACTAAGAGATTCGCCTTTGCATGATAGGAAGGGTCAGATAAAGGTTGGAAGGTGATGTCTAGTATCCAGCTGTAGGGTATTTTGAGGGTAACATTCCGGTGTTAGTTAGAGAAAGATCGCATGCTCCTGCGTATAGTTATGTGCAAAAGTAGAATATGAACATTAACTGTATTTACAGTATATTATGTCTTCTGACCGGCCAGGCAACAACGGGCTTTTTATACACAACTTACATACACAATACAATGGTCACTGTAATCTCATTGTCCATTGGACACAGAGGTGCATCTTTACATTACAGGAGAGATCATAGGTTGATTTGAAAAGGTGGGCGATGTCTTTCTCAAATGCTCTTGGGGGTGGTATCCTCTGGATTCCCGCCGCATGCATAATATACAGTAAATACAGTTAATATCTATATTCTACTTTTGTACATAACTATACGCAGGAACATGCAATCTTTCTCTAACCAACACCGGAATGTTACCCTTAAAATACCCTACAGCTGGATACTAGACATCACCTTATAACCTTCGTCTGTCCCCTCCTATCATGCAAAGGCGAATCCCTTAGTCCTGGAATCATTTAAACTGTTGATACTTGCTGATATGGTGTAGGGGAACTATGTGTACAAAGTGCACTATTTGGGTTAAATATGTAATGTTCTGATAACCCTCTATGCGCTCACAAACTCCGTCGTAAATACCCATACCACGCGCATGATTGCAGGAGCGATCCTACGCAAATTGCGAATATGTGCACGCACGGCGGAATAAGTACACGCGCAGCGGGCATGTGTAAGGGTTAGTACATGGTGAATGCATTACAATATTTTTCGACTTTGACAGGTTGTATAGGTGGGAGTAGGGTAGGTGTGAGGGTGGATTAGGTAGTATAGGTGGGAGGAGGGTAGGTGTGAGGGTGTATTAGTGTGGGTAGTATAGGTGGGTGTAGGGTAGGTGTGAGGGTGTATTAGTGTGGTTAGTATAGTTGGGAGGAGGGTTGGTGTTCGGGTGTGTTAGTGTGGGAAGTATAGGTGGGAGGATGTATTAGTGTGGGTAGTATAGGTGGGAGGAGGTTAGGTATGAGGGTGTATTAGTGTGGGTAGTATAGGTTGGAGGAGGGGAGGTGTGAGGGTGTATTAGTGTAGGTAGTATAGGTTGGAGGAGGGGAGGTGTGAGGGTGTATTAGTGTAGGTAGTAGAGGTGGGAGGAGGGGAGGTGTGAGGGTGTATTAGTGTAGGTAGTATAGGTGAGAGGAGTGTAGGTGTGAGGGTGTATTAGTGTGGGTAGTATAGGCTGGAGGAGGGGAGGTGTGAGGGTGTATTAGTGTAGGTAGTATAGGTGGGAGGAGGGGAGGTGTGAGGGTGTATTAGTGTGGGTAGTATAGGTGTGAGGAGGGTAGGTGTGAGGGTGTATTAGTGTGGGTAGTATAGGTTGGAGGAGGGGAGGTGTGATGGTGTATTAGTGTGGGTAGTATATGTTGGAGGAGGGGAGGTGTGATGGTGTATTAGTGTAGATAGTAGAGGTTGGAGGAGGGGAGGTGTGAGGGTGTATTAGTGTCGGTAGTACAGGTGGGAGGAGGGGAGGTGTGAGGGTGTATTAGTGTGGGTAGTATAGGAGGGAGGAGGGGAGGTGTGAGGGTGTATTAGTGTGGGTAGTACAGGTGGGAGGAGAGGAGGTGTGATGGTGTATTAGTGTAGGTAGTAGAGGTGGGAGGAGGGGAGGTGTGAGGGTGTATTAGTGTGGGTAGTATAGGTGGGAGGAGGGGATGTGTGAGGGTGTATTAGTGTAGGTAGTATAGGTGGGAGGAAGGGAGGTGTGAGGGTGTATTAGTGTAGGTAGTATAGGTGGGAGGAGGGCAGGTGTGAGGGTGTATTAGTGTAGGTAGTATAGGTGGAAGGAGGGGAGGTGTGAGGGTGTATTAGTGTGGGTAGTATAGGTGGGAGGACGGTAGGTGTGAGGGTGTATTAGTGTGGGTAGTATAGTTGGGTGTAGGGTTGGTTTGAGGGATTATTAGTGTGGGTTGTATAGGTGGGAGGAGGGGAGGTGTGAGGGTGTATTAGTGTGGGTAGTATAGGTGGGTGTAGGGTAGTTGTGAGGGTGTATTAGTGTGGTAAGTATAGGTGGGAGGAGGGGAGGTGTGTGGGTGTATTAGTGTGGGTAGTATAGGTGGGAGGAGGGGAGGTGTGAGGGTGTATTAGTGTGGGTAGTATAGGTGGGAGGAGGGGAGATATGAGTATAGGTGGGAGGAGGGGAGGTGTGATGGTGTATTAGTGTGGGTAGTATAGGTGGGAGGAGGGGAGATATGAGTATAGGTGGGAGGAGGGGAGGTGTGATGGTGTATTAGTGTGGGTAGTATAGGTAGGAGGAGGGGAGGTGTGAGGGTGTATTAGTGTGGGTAGTATAGGAGGAAGGAGGGGAGGTGTAAGGGTGTATTAGTGTGGGTAGTATAGGTGGGAGGAGGGGAGGTGTGAGGGTGTATTAATGTGGGTAGTATAGGTGGGAGGAGGGGAGATATGAGTATAGGTGGGAGGAGGGGAGGTGTGATGGTGTGTTAGTGTGGGTAGTATAGGTGGGAGGAGGGGAGGTGTAAGGGTGTAGTAGTGTGGGTAGTATAGGAGGGAGGAGGGGAGGTGCGATGGTGTATTAGTGTGGGTAGTATAGGTGTGAGGAGGGTAGGTGTGAGGGTGTATTAGTGTGGGTAGTATAGGTGGGAGGAGGGGAGGTGTGATGGTGTATTAGTGTGGGTAGTATAGGTGTGAGGAGGTTAGGTGTGAGGGTATATTAGTGTGAGTAGTATAGGAGGGAGGAGGGGAGGTGTGAGGGTGTATTAGTGTGGGTAGTATAGGTGGGAGGCGGGGAGGTGTGATGGTGTATTAGTGTGGGTAGTATAGGTGTGAGGAGGGTAGGTGTGAGGGTGTATTAGTGTGAGTAGTATAGGAGGGAGGAGGGGAGGTGTGAGGGTTTATTAGTGTGGGTAGTATAGGTGGGAGGAGGGGAGATATGAGTATATGTGGGAGGAGGGGAGGTGTGATGGTGTATTAGTGTGGGTAGTATAGGTGGGAGGAGGGGAGGTGTGAAGGTGTATTAGTGTGGGTAGTAGAGGTGGGAGGAGGGGAGGTGTGAGGGTGTATTAGTGTGGGTAGTATAGGTGGGAGGAGGGGAGGTGTGATGGTGTATTAGTGTGGGTAGTATAGGTGGGAGGAGGGGAGGTGTGAGGGTGCATTAGTGTGGGTAGTATAGGTGGGAGGAGGGGAGGTGTGAGGGTGTATTAGTGTGGGTAGTATAGGTGGGAGGACGGTAGGTGTGAGGGTGTATTAGTGTGGGTAGTATAGTTGGGTGTAGGGTTGGTTAGAGGAATTATTAGTGTGGGTTGTATAGGTGGGAGGAGGGGAGGTGTGAGGGTGCATTAGTTTGGGTAGTATAGGTGGGAGGAGGGGAGGTGGGAGGGTGTATTAGTGTGGGTAGTATAGGTGGGTGTAGGGTAATTGTGATGGTGTATTAGTGTGGTAAGTATAGGTGGGAGGAGGGGAGCTGTGTGGGTGTATTAGTGTGGGTAGTATAGGTGGGAGGAGGGGAGGTGTGAGGGTGTATTAGTGTGGGTAGTATAGGTGGGAGGAGGGGAGATATGAGTATAGGTGGGAGGAGGGGAGGTGTGATGGTGTATTAGTGTGGGTAGTATAGGTGGGAGGAGGGGAGATATGAGTATAGGTGGGAGGAGGGGAGGTGTGATGGTGTATTAGTGTGGGTAGTATAGGTGGGAGGAGGGGAGGTGTGAGGGTGTATTAGTGTGGGTAGTATAGGAGGGAGGAGGGGAGGTGTGAGGGTGTATTAGTGTGGTTAGTATAGGTGGGAGGAGGGGAGGTGTGAGGGTGTATTAATGTGGGTAGTATAGGTGGGAGGAGGGGAGATATGAGTATAGGTGGGAGGAGGGGAGGTGTGATGGTGTATTAGTGTGGGTAGTATAGGTGGGAGGAGGGGAGGTGTAAGGGTGTATTAGTGTGGGTAGTATAGGAGGGAGGAGGGGAGGTGTGATGGTGTATTAGTGTGGGTAGTATACGTGTGAGGAGGGTAGGTGTGAGGATGTATTAGTGTGGGTAGTATAGGTGGGAGGAGGGGAGGTGTGATGGTGTATTAGTGTGGGTAGTACAGGTGTGAGGAGGTTAGGTGTGAGGGTGTATTAGTGTGAGTAGTATAGGAGGGAGGAGGGGAGGTGTGAGGGTGTATTAGTGTGGGTAGTATATGTGGGAGGAGGGGAGGTGTGATGGTGTATTAGTGTGGGTAGTATAGGTGTGAGGAGGGGAGGTGTGAGGGTGTATTAGTGTGAGTAGTATAGGAGGGAGGAGGGGAGGTGTGACGGTTTATTAGTGTGGGTAGTATAGGTGGGAGGAGGGGAGATATGAGTATAGGTGGGAGGAGGGGAGGTGTGAGGGTGTATTAGTGTGGGTAGTAGAGGTGGGAGGAGGAGAGGTGTGAGGGTGTATTAGTGTGGGTAGTATAGGTGGGAGGAGGGGAGGTGTAATGGTGTATTAGTGTGGGTAGTATAGGTGGGAGGAGGGGAGGTGTGAGGGTGCATTAGTGTGGGTAGTATAGGTGGGAGGAGGGTAGGTGTGAGGGTGTATTAGTGTGGGTAGTACAGGTGGGAGGAGGGGAGGTGTGAGGGTGTATTAGTGTGGGTAGTATAGGTTGGAGGAGGGGAGGTGTGAGGGTGTATTAGTGTAGGTAGTAGAGCTGGGAGGAGGGGAGGTGTGAGGGTGTATTAGTGTAGGTAGTATAGGTGAGAGGAGTGTAGGTGTGAGGGTGTATTAGTGTGGGTAGTATAGGTTGGAGGAGGGAAGGTGTGAGGGTGTATTAGTGTAGGTAGTAGAGGTGGGAGGAGGGGAGGTGTGAGGGTGTATTAGTGTGGGTCGTATAGGTGGGAGGAGGGGAGGTGGGAGGTGTGTTAGTGTGGGTAGTATAGGTGGGAGGAGGGGAGGTGGGAGGGTGTTTTAGTGTGGGTAGAATAGGTGGGAGGAGAGTAGTTGTGACGGTGTATTAGTGTGGGTAGTATAGGAGGGAGGAGGGGAGGTGGGAGGTGTATTAGTGTGGGTAGTAAAGGTGGGAGGAGGGGAGGTGTGAGGGTGTATTAGTGTGGGTAGTATAGGTGGGAGGAGGGTAGTTGTGACGGTGTATTAGTGTGGGTAGTATAGGAGGGAAGAGGGGTGGTGGGAGGTGTGTTAGTGTGGGTAGTATAGGTGGGAGGAGGGGAGGTGGGAGGGTGTATTAGTGTGGGTAATATAGGTGGGAGGAGGGGAGGTGTGAGTGTGTATTAGTGTGGGTAGTACAGGTGGTAGGAGGGGAGGTGTGAGGGTGTATTAGTGTAGATAGTATAGGTGGGAGGAGGGTAGTTGTGAGGGTGTATTAGTGTGGGTAGTATAGGAGGGAGGAGGGGAGGTGGGAGGTGTATTAGTGTGGGTAGTATAGGTGGGAGAAGGGGAGGTGTGAGGGTGTATTAGTGTAGGTAGTATATGTGGGAGGAGGGGAGGTGTGACGGTGTATTATTGTGGGTAGTATAGGAGGGAGGAGGGGAGGTGTGACGGTGTATTATTGTGGGTAGTATAGGAGGGAGGAGGGGAGGTGGGAGGAGTATTAGTGTGGGTAGTATAGGTGTGAGGAGGGGAGGTGGGAGGTGTATTAGTGTGGGTAGTACAGGTGGGAGGAGTGAGGGTGTATTAGTGTAGGTAGTATAGGTGGGAGGAGGGTAGTTGTGACGGTGTATTAGTGTGGGTAGTATAGGAGGGAGGAGGGGAGGTGGGAGGTGTATTAGTGTGGGTAGTATAGGTGGGAGGAGGGGAGGTGTGAGGGTGTATTAGTGTAGGTAGTATAGGTGGGAGGAGGGGAGGTGTGACGGTGTATTAGTGTGGGTAGTATAGGAGGGAGGAGGGGAGATATGAGTATAGGTGGGAGGAGGGGAGGTGTGAGGGTGTATTAGTGTGGGTAGTATAGGTGGGAGGAGGGGAGGTGTGAGGGTGTATTAGTGTAGGTAGTATAGGTGGGAGGAGGGGAGGTGTGAGGGTGTATTAGTGTGGGTAATATAGGTGGGAGGAGGGGAGGTGGGAGGTTGTATTAGTGTAGGTAGTATAGGTGGGAGGAGGGGAGGTGTGAGGGTGTATTAGTGTGGGTAGTATAGGTGGGAGGAGGGGAGGTGTGAGGGTGTATTAGTGTAGGTAGTATAGGTGGGAGGGTGTATTAGTGTAGGTCATGGGTCTTCAACCTGCGGCCCTCCAGCTGCTGTGGAACTACACATCCCAGCATGCCCTGCCTCAGTTTTAGCATACCTTAATAGCAAAACTGTGGCAGGGCATGCTGGGACATGTAGTTTCACAGCAGCTGGAGGGCCACAGGTTGAAGACCCATGGTGTAGGTAGTATAGGTGGGAGAAGGGGAGGTGTGAGGGTGTATTTGTGTGGGTAGTACAGGTGGGAGGAGGGGAGGTGTGAGGGTGTATTAGTGTGGGTAGTATAGGTGGGAGGAGTGGAGGTGTGAGGGTGTATTAGTGTGGGTAGTATAGGTGGGAGGAGGGGAGGTGTGTGGGTGTATTATTGAGGGTAGTATAGGTGGGTATAGGGTAGGTGTGAGGGTGTATTAGTGTAGGTAGTAGGGTGTATTAGTGTAGGTAGTATAGGTGGGAGGAGGGGAGGTGTGAGGGTGTATTAGTGTGGGTAGTATAGGTGGGAGGAGGGGAGGTGTGAGGGTGTATTAGTGTGGGTAGTATAGGTGGGAGGAGGGGAGGTGTGAGGGTGTATTAGTGTGGGTAGTATCGGAGGGAGGAGGGGAGGTGTGAGGGTGTATTAGTGTGGGTAGTATAGGTGGGAGGAGGGGAGGTGTGAGGGTGTATTAGTGTAGGTAGTATAGGTGGGAGGAGGGAAGTTGTGAGGGTGTATTAGTGTGGGTAGTATAGGTTGGAGGAGGGGAGGTGTGAGGGTGTATTAGTGTGGGTAGTATAGGTGGGAGGAGGGGAGGTGTGAGGGTGTATTAGTGTGGGTAGTATAGGTGTGAGGAGGGTAGGTGTGAGGGTGTATTAGTGTGGGTAGTATAGGTTGGAGGAGGGGAGGTGTGAGGGTGTATTAGTGTTGGTAGTACAGGTGGGAGGAGGGGAGGTGTGAGGGTGTATTAGTGTAGGTAGTATAGGTGGGAGGAGGGGAGGTGTGAGGGTGTATTAGTGTAGGTAGTATAGGTGGGAGGAGGGGAGGTGTGAGGGTGTATTAGTGTCGGTAGTACATGTGGGAGGAGGGGAGGTGTGAGGGTGTATTAGTGTAGGTAGTATAGGTGGGAGGAGGGGAGGTGTGAGGGTGTATTAGTGTGGGTAGTATAGGTGGGAGGAGGGGAGGTGTGAGGGTGTATTAGTGTGGGTAGTATAGGTGGGAGGAAGGGAGGTGTGAGGGTGTATTAGTGTAGGTAGTATAGGTGGGAGGAGGGGAGGTGTGATGGTGTATTAGTGCCGGTAGTACATGTGGGAGGAGGGGAGGTGTGAGGGTGTATTAGTGTAGGTAGTATAGGTGGGAGGACGGGAGGTCTGAGGGTGTATTAGTGTGGGTCGTATAGGTTGGGGGAGGGGAGGTGTGAGGGTGTATTAGTGTAGGTAGTATAGGTTGGAGGAGGGGAGGTGTGAGGGTGTATTAGTGTAGGTAGTAGAGGTGGGAGGAGGGAGGAGTGAGGGTGTATTAGTGTGGGTAGTATAGGTGGGAGGAGGGAGGTGGGAGGGTGTATTAGTGTGGGTAGTATAGGTGGGAGGAGGGGAGGTGTGAGGGTGTATTAGTGTGGGTAGTATAGGTGGGAGGAGGGGCGGTGTGAGGGTGTATTAGTGTGGGTGGTATAGGTGGGAGGAGGGGAGGTGTGAGGGTGCATTAGTGTGGGTAGTATAGGTGGGAGGAGGGGAGGTGTGAGGGTGTATTAGTGTGGGTAGTATAGGTGGGAGGAGGGGAGGTGGGAGGGTGTATTAGTGTAGGTAGTATAGATTGGAGGAGGGGAGGTGTGAGGGTGTATTAGTGTGGGTAGTATAGGAGGGAGGAGGGGAGATATGAGTATAGGTGGGAGGAGGGGAGGTGTGAGGGTGTATTAGTGTGGGTAGTATAGGTGGGAGGAGTGGAGGTGTGAGGGTGTATTAGTGTGGGTAGTATAGGTGGGAGGAGGGGAGGTGTGTGGGTGTATTATTGAGGGTAGTATAGGTGGGTATAGGGTAGGTGTGAGGGTGTATTAGTGTAGGTAGTAGGGTGTATAAGTGTAGGTAGTATAGGTGGGAGGAGGGGAGGTGTGAGGGTGTATTAGTGTGGGTAGTATAGGTGGGAGGAGGGGAGGTGTGAGGGTGTATTAGTGTGGGTAGTATAGGTGGGAGGAGGGGAGGTGTGAGGGTGTATTAGTGTGGGTAGTATCGGAGGGAGGAGGGGAGGTGTGAGGGTGTATTAGTGTGGGTAGTATAGGTGGGAGGAGGGGAGGTGTGAGGGTGTATTAGTGTAGGTAGTATAGGTGGGAGGAGGGAAGTTGTGAGGGTGTATTAGTGTGGGTAGTATAGGTTGGAGGAGGGGAGGTGTGAGGGTGTATTAGTGTGGGTAGTATAGGTGGGAGGAGGGGAGGTGTGAGGGTGTATTAGTGTGGGTAGTATAGGTGTGAGGAGGGTAGGTGTGAGGGTGTATTAGTGTGGGTAGTATAGGTTGGAGGAGGGGAGGTGTGAGGGTGTATTAGTGTTGGTAGTACAGGTGGGAGGAGGGGAGGTGTGAGGGTGTATTAGTGTAGGTAGTATAGGTGGGAGGAGGGGAGGTGTGAGGGTGTATTAGTGTAGGTAGTATAGGTGGGAGGAGGGGAGGTGTGAGGGTGTATTAGTGTCGGTAGTACATGTGGGAGGAGGGGAGGTGTGAGGGTGTATTAGTGTAGGTAGTATAGGTGGGAGGAGGGGAGGTGTGAGGGTGTATTAGTGTGGGTAGTATAGGTGGGAGGAGGGGAGGTGTGAGGGTGTATTAGTGTGGGTAGTATAGGTGGGAGGAAGGGAGGTGTGAGGGTGTATTAGTGTAGGTAGTATAGGTGGGAGGAGGGGAGGTGTGATGGTGTATTAGTGCCGGTAGTACATGTGGGAGGAGGGGAGGTGTGAGGGTGTATTAGTGTAGGTAGTATAGGTGGGAGGACGGGAGGTCTGAGGGTGTATTAGTGTGGGTCGTATAGGTTGGGGGAGGGGAGGTGTGAGGGTGTATTAGTGTAGGTAGTATAGGTTGGAGGAGGGGAGGTGTGAGGGTGTATTAGTGTAGGTAGTAGAGGTGGGAGGAGGGAGGAGTGAGGGTGTATTAGTGTGGGTAGTATAGGTGGGAGGAGGGAGGTGTGAGGGTGTATTAGTGTGGGTAGTATAGGTGGGAGGAGGGGAGGTGTGAGGGTGTATTAGTGTGGGTAGTATAGGTGGGAGGAGGGGCGGTGTGAGGGTGTATTAGTGTGGGTGGTATAGGTGGGAGGAGGGGAGGTAGGAGGGTGCATTAGTGTGGGTAGTATAGGTGGGAGGAGGGGAGGTGTGAGGGTGTATTAGTGTGGGTAGTATAGGTGGGAGGAGGGGAGGTGGGAGGGTGTATTAGTGTAGGTAGTATAGATTGGAGGAGGGGAGGTGTGAGGGTGTATTAGTGTGGGTAGTATAGGAGGGAGGAGGGGAGATATGAGTATAGGTGGGAGGAGGGGAGGTGTGAGGGTGTATTAGTGTGGGTAGTATAGGTGGGAGGAGGGGAGGTGTGAGGGTGTATTAGTGTGGGTAGTATAGGTGGGAGGAGGGGAGGTGTGAGGGTGTATTAGTGTGGGTAATATAGGTGGGAGGAGGGGAGGTGGGAGGGTGTATTAGTGTAGGTAGTATAGGTGGGAGGAGGGGAGGTGTGAGGGTGTATTAGTGTGGGTAGTATAGGTGGGAGGAGGGGAGGTGTGAGGGTGTATTAGTGTAGGTAGTATAGGTGGGAGGGTGTATTAGTGTAGGTAGTATAGGTGGGAGAAGGGGAGGTGTGAGGGTGTATTTGTGTGGGTAGTACAGGTGGGAGGAGGGGAGGTGTGAGGGTGTATTAGTGTGGGTAGTATAGGTGGGAGGAGTGGAGGTGTGAGGGTGTATTAGTGTGGGTAGTATAGGTGGGAGGAGGGGAGGTGTGTGGGTGTATTATTGAGGGTAGTATAGGTGGGTATAGGGTAGGTGTGAGGGTGTATTAGTGTAGGTAGTAGGGTGTATTAGTGTAGGTAGTATAGGTGGGAGGAGGGGAGGTGTGAGGGTGTATTAGTGTGGGTAGTATAGGTGGGAGGAGGGGAGGTGTGAGGGTGTATTAGTGTGGGTAGTATAGGTGGGAGGAGGGGAGGTGTGAGGGTGTATTAGTGTGGGTAGTATCGGAGGGAGGAGGGGAGGTGTGAGGGTGTATTAGTGTGGGTAGTATAGGTGGGAGGAGGGGAGGTGCGAGGGTGTATTAGTGTAGGTAGTATAGGTGGGAGGAGGGAAGTTGTGAGGGTGTATTAGTGTGGGTAGTATAGGTTGGAGGAGGGGAGGTGTGAGGGTGTATTAGTGTGGGTAGTATAGGTGGGAGGAGGGGAGGTGTGAGGGTGTATTAGTGTGGGTAGTATAGGTGTGAGGAGGGTAGGTGTGAGGGTGTATTAGTGTGGGTAGTATAGGTTGGAGGAGGGGAGGTGTGAGGGTGTATTAGTGTTGGTAGTACAGGTGGGAGGAGGGGAGGTGTGAGGGTGTATTAGTGTAGGTAGTATAGGTGGGAGGAGGGGAGGTGTGAGGGTGTATTAGTGTGGGTAGTATAGGTGGGAGGAGGGGAGGTGTGAGGGTGTATTAGTGTGGGTAGTATAGGTGGGAGGAGGGGAGGTGTGAGGGTGTATTAGTGTAGGTAGTATAGGTGGGAGGAGGGGAGGTGTGAGGGTGTATTAGTGTCGGTAGTACATGTGGGAGGAGGGGAGGTGTGAGGGTGTATTAGTGTAGGTAGTATAGGTGGGAGGAGGGGAGGTGTGAGGGTGTATTAGTGTGGGTAGTATAGGTGGGAGGAGGGGAGGAGTGAGGGTGTATTAGTGTGGGTAGTATAGGTGGGAGGAAGGGAGGTGTGAGGGTGTATTAGTGTAGGTAGTATAGGTGGGAGGAGGGGAGGTGTGAGGGTGTATTAGTGCCGGTAGTACATGTGGGAGGAGGGGAGGTGTGAGGGTGTATTAGTGTAGGTAGTATAGGTGGGAGGACGGGAGGTCTGAGGGTGTATTAGTGTGGGTCGTATAGGTTGGGGGAGGGGAGGTGTGAGGGTGTATTAGTGTAGGTAGTATAGGTTGGAGGAGGGGAGGTGTGAGGGTGTATTAGTGTAGGTAGTAGAGGTGGGAGGAGGGAGGAGTGAGAGTGTATTAGTGTGGGTAGTATAGGTGGGAGGAGGGAGGTGTGAGGGTGTATTAGTGTGGGTAGTATAGGTGGGAGGAGGGGAGGTGTGAGGGTGTATTAGTGTGGGTAGTATAGGTGGGAGGAGGGGCGGTGTGAGGGTGTATTAGTGTGGGTGGTATAGGTGGGAGGAGGGGAGGTGTGAGGGTGCATTAGTGTGGGTAGTATAGGTGGGAGGAGGGGAGGTGTGAGGGTGTATTAGTGTGGGTAGTATAGGTGGGAGGAGGGGAGGTGGGAGGGTGTATTAGTGTAGGTAGTATAGAATGGAGGAGGGGAGGTGTGAGGGTGTATTAGTGTGGGTAGTATAGGTGGGAGGAGGGGAGGTGTGAGGGTGTATTAGTGTGGGTAGTATAGGTTGGAGGAGGGGAGGTGTGAGGGTGTATTAGTGTGGGTAGTATAGGTGGGAGGAGGGGAGGTGTGAGGGTGTGTTAGTGTGGGTAGTATAGGTGGGAGGAGGGGAGGTGTGAGGGTGTATTAGTGTGGGTAGTATAGGTGGGAGGAGGGGAGGTGTTATGGTGTATTAGTGTGGGTAGTATAGGTGGGAGGAGGGGAGGTGTGAGGGTGCATTAGTGTGGGTAGTATAGGTGGGAGGAGGGTAGGTGTGAGGGTGTATTAGTGTGTGTAGTACAGGTGGGAGGAGGGGAGGTGTGAGGGTGTATTAGTGTGGGTAGTATAGGTTGGAGGAGGGGAGGTGTGAGGGTGTATTAGTGTAGGTAGTAGAGCTGGGAGGAGGGGAGGTGTGAGGGTGTATTAGTGTAGGTAGTATAGGTGAGAGGAGTGTAGGTGTGAGGGTGTATTAGTGTGGGTAGTATAGGTTGGAGGAGGGGAGGTGTGAGGGTGTATTAGTGTGGGTAGTATAGGTGGGAGGAGGGGAGGTGTGAGGGTGTATTAGTGTGGGTAGTATAGGTGGGAGGAGGGAGGTGTGAGGGTGTATTAGTGTGGGTAGTATCGGAGGGAGGAGGGGAGGTGTGAGGGTGTATTAGTGTGGGTAGTATAGGTGGGAGGAGGGGAGGTGTGAGGGTGTATTAGTGTAGGTAGTATAGGTGGGAGGAGGGAAGTTGTGAGGGTGTATTAGTGTGGGTAGTATAGGTTGGAGGAGGGGAGGTGTGAGGGTGTATTAGTGTGGGTAGTATAGGTGGGAGGAGGGGAGGTGTGAGGGTGTATTAGTGTGGGTAGTATAGGTGTGAGGAGGGTAGGTGTGAGGGTGTATTAGTGTGGGTAGTATAGGTTGGAGGAGGGGAGGTGTGAGGGTGTATTAGTGTTGGTAGTACAGGTGGGAGGAGGGGAGGTGTGAGGGTGTATTAGTGTAGGTAGTATAGGTGGGAGGAGGGGAGGTGTGAGGGTGTATTAGTGTAGGTAGTATAGGTGGGAGGAGGGGAGGTGTGAGGGTGTATTAGTGTCGGTAGTACATGTGGGAGGAGGGGAGGTGTGAGGGTGTATTAGTGTAGGTAGTATAGGTGGGAGGAGGGGAGGTGTGAGGGTGTATTAGTGTGGGTAGTATAGGTGGGAGGAGGGGAGGTGTGAGGGTGTATTAGTGTGGGTAGTATAGGTGGGAGGAAGGGAGGTGTGAGGGTGTATTAGTGTAGGTAGTATAGGTGGGAGGAGGGGAGGTGTGATGGTGTATTAGTGCCGGTAGTACATGTGGGAGGAGGGGAGGTGTGAGGGTGTATTAGTGTAGGTAGTATAGGTGGGAGGACGGGAGGTCTGAGGGTGTATTAGTGTGGGTCGTATAGGTTGGGGGAGGGGAGGTGTGAGGGTGTATTAGTGTAGGTAGTATAGGTTGGAGGAGGGGAGGTGTGAGGGTGTATTAGTGTAGGTAGTAGAGGTGGGAGGAGGGAGGAGTGAGGGTGTATTAGTGTGGGTAGTATAGGTGGGAGGAGGGAGGTGTGAGGGTGTATTAGTGTGGGTAGTATAGGTGGGAGGAGGGGAGGTGTGAGGGTGTATTAGTGTGGGTAGTATAGTTGGGAGGAGGGGCGGTGTGAGGGTGTATTAGTGTGGGTGGTATAGGTGGGAGGAGGGGAGGTGTGAGGGTGCATTAGTGTGGGTAGTATAGGTGGGAGGAGGGGAGGTGTGAGGGTGTATTAGTGTGGGTAGTATAGGTGGGAGGAGGGGAGGTGGGAGGGTGTATTAGTGTAGGTAGTATAGATTGGAGGAGGAGAGGTGTGAGGGTGTATTAGTGTGGGTAGTATAGGAGGGAGGAGGGGAGATATGAGTATAGGTGGGAGGAGGGGAGGTGTGAGGGTGTATTAGTGTGGGTAGTATAGGTGGGAGGAGGGGAGGTGTGAGGGTGTATTAGTGTGGGTAGTATAGGTGGGAGGAGGGGAGGTGTGAGGGTGTATTAGTGTGGGTAATATAGGTGGGAGGAGGGGAGGTGGGAGGGTGTATTAGTGTAGGTAGTATAGGTGGGAGGAGGGGAGGTGTGAGGGTGTATTAGTGTGGGTAGTATAGGTGGGAGGAGGGGAGGTGTGAGGGTGTATTAGTGTAGGTAGTATAGGTGGGAGGGTGTATTAGTGTAGGTAGTATAGGTGGGAGAAGGGGAGGTGTGAGGGTGTATTTGTGTGGGTAGTACAGGTGGGAGGAGGGGAGGTGTGAGGGTGTATTAGTGTGGGTAGTATAGGTGGGAGGAGTGGAGGTGTGAGGGTGTATTAGTGTGGGTAGTATAGGTGGGAGGAGGGGAGGTGTGTGGGTGTATTATTGAGGGTAGTATAGGTGGGTATAGGGAAGGTGTGAGGGTGTATTAGTGTAGGTAGTAGGGTGTATTAGTGTAGGTAGTATAGGTGGGAGGAGGGGAGGTGTGAGGGTGTATTAGTGTGGGTAGTATAGGTGGGAGGAGGGGAGGTGTGAGGGTGTATTAGTGTGGGTAGTATAGGTGGGAGGAGGGGAGGTGTGAGGGTGTATTAGTGTGGGTAGTATCGGAGGGAGGAGGGGAGGTGTGAGGGTGTATTAGTGTGGGTAGTATAGGTGGGAGGAGGGGAGGTGTGAGGGTGTATTAGTGTAGGTAGTATAGGTGGGAGGAGGGAAGTTGTGAGGGTGTATTAGTGTGGGTAGTATAGGTTGGAGGAGGGGAGGTGTGAGGGTGTATTAGTGTGGGTAGTATAGGTGGGAGGTGTGAAGGTGTATTAGTGTGGGTAGTATAGGTGTGAGGAGGGTAGGTGTGAGGGTGTATTAGTGTGGGTAGTATAGGTTGGAGGAGGGGAGGTGTGAGGGTGTATTAGTGTTGGTAGTACAGGTGGGAGGAGGGGAGGTGTGAGGGTGTATTAGTGTAGGTAGTATAGGTGGGAGGAGGGGAGGTGTGAGGGTGTATTAGTGTGGGTAGTATAGGTGGGAGGAGGGGAGGTGTGAGGGTGTATTAGTGTGGGTAGTATAGGTGGGAGGAGGGGAGGTGTGAGGGTGTATTAGTGTAGGTAGTATAGGTGGGAGGAGGGGAGGTGTGAGGGTGTATTAGTGTCGGTAGTACATGTGGGAGGAGGGGAGGTGTGAGGGTGTATTAGTGTAGGTAGTATAGGTGGGAGGAGGGGAGGTGTGAGGGTGTATTAGTGTGGGTAGTATAGGTGGGAGGAGGGGAGGTGTGAGGGTGTATTAGTGTGGGTAGTATAGGTGGGAGGAAGGGAGGTGTGAGGGTGTATTAGTGTAGGTAGTATAGGTGGGAGGAGGGGAGGTGTGAGGGTGTATTAGTGCCGGTAGTACATGTGGGAGGAGGGGAGGTGTGAGGGTGTATTAGTGTAGGTAGTATAGGTGGGAGGACGGGAGGTCTGAGGGTGTATTAGTGTGGGTCGTATAGGTTGGGGGAGGGGAGGTGTGAGGGTGTATTAGTGTAGGTAGTATAGGTTGGAGGAGGGGAGGTGTGAGGGTGTATTAGTGTAGGTAGTAGAGGTGGGAGGAGGGAGGAGTGAGGGTGTATTAGTGTGGGTAGTATAGGTGGGAGGAGGGAGGTGTGAGGGTGTATTAGTGTGGGTAGTATAGGTGGGAGGAGGGGAGGTGTGAGGGTGTATTAGTGTGGGTAGTATAGGTGGGAGGAGGGGCGGTGTGAGGGTGTATTAGTGTGGGTGGTATAGGTGGGAGGAGGGGAGGTGTGAGGGTGCATTAGTGTGGGTAGTATAGGTGGGAGGAGGGGAGGTGTGAGGGTGTATTAGTGTGGGTAGTATAGGTGGGAGGAGGGGAGGTGGGAGGGTGTATTAGTGTAGGTAGTATAGATTGGAGGAGGGGAGGTGTGAGGGTGTATTAGTGTGGGTAGTATAGGTGGGAGGAGGGGAGGTGTGAGGGTGTATTAGTGTGGGTAGTATAGGTTGGAGGAGGGGAGGTGTGAGGGTGTATTAGTGTGGGTAGTATAGGTGGGAGGAGGGGAGGTGTGAGGGTGTGTTAGTGTGGGTAGTATAGGTGGGAGGAGGGGAGGTGTGAGGGTGTATTAGTGTGGGTAGTATAGGTGGGAGGAGGGGAGGTGTTATGGTGTATTAGTGTGGGTAGTATAGGTGGGAGGAGGGGAGGTGTGAGGGTGCATTAGTGTGGGTAGTATAGGTGGGAGGAGGGTAGGTGTGAGGGTGTATTAGTGTGTGTAGTACAGGTGGGAGGAGGGGAGGTGTGAGGGTGTATTAGTGTGGGTAGTATAGGTTGGAGGAGGGGAGGTGTGAGGGTGTATTAGTGTAGGTAGTAGAGCTGGGAGGAGGGGAGGTGTGAGGGTGTATTAGTGTAGGTAGTATAGGTGAGAGGAGTGTAGGTGTGAGGGTGTATTAGTGTGGGTAGTATAGGTTGGAGGAGGGGAGGTGTGAGGGTGTATTAGTGTAGGTAGTAGAGGTGGGAGGAGGGGAGGTGTGAGGGTGTATTAGTGTGGGTAGTATAGGTGGGAGGAGGGGAGGTGGGAGGTGTATTAGTGTTGGTAGTATAGGTGGGAGGAGGGGAGGTGTGAGGGTGTTTTAGTGTGGGTAGTATAGGTGGGAGGAGGGTAGTTGTGACGGTGTATTAGTGTGGGTAGTATAGGAGGGAGGAGGGGAGGTGGGAGGTGTATTAGTGTGTGTAGTATAGGTGGGAGGAGGGGAGGTATGAGGGTGTATTAGTGTGGGTAGTATAGGTGGGAGGAGGGTAGTTGTGACGGTGTATTAGTGTGGGTAGTATAGGAGGGAAGAGGAGAGGTGGGAGGTGTATTAGTGTGGGTAGTATAGGTGGGAGGAGGGGAGGTGGGAGGGTGTATTAGTGTGGGTAATATAGGTGGGAGGAGGGGAGATGTGAGGGTATATTAGTGTGGGTAGTACAGGTGGGAGGAGGGGAGGTGTGAGGGTGTATTAGTGTAGGTAGTATAGGTGGGAGGAGGGTAGTTGTGACGGTGTATTAGTGTGGGTAGTATAGGAGGGAGGAGGGGAGGTGGGAGGTGAATTAGTGTGGGTAGTATAGGTGGGAGAAGGGGAGGTGTGAGGGTGTATTAGTGTAGGTAGTATATGTGGGAGGAGGGGAGGTGTGAAGGTGTATTATTGTGGGTAGTATAGGAGGGAGGAGGGAAGTTGTGAGGGTGTATTAGTGTGGGTAGTATAGGTTGGAGGAGGGGAGGTGTGAGGGTGTATTAGTGTGGGTAGTATAGGAGGGAGGAGGGGAGGTGTGAGGGTGTATTAGTGTGGGTAGTATAGGTGGGAGGAGGGGAGGTGTGAGGGTGTATTAGTGTGGGTAGTACACGTGGGAGGAGGGGAGGTGTGATGGTGTATTAGTGTGGGTAGTATAGGTTGGAGGAGGGGAGGTGTGAGGGTGTATTAGTGTAGGTAGTAGAGGTGGGAAGAGGGGAGGTTTTAGGGTGTATTAGTGTAGGTAGTATAAGTGAGAGGAGTGTAGGTGTGAGGGTGTATTAGTGTGGTAGTATAGGATGGAGGAGGGGAGGTGTGAGGGTGTATTAGTGTAGGTACTGTAGTAGAGGTGGGAGGAGGGGAGGTGTGAGGGTGTATTAGTGTGGGTAGTATAGGTGGGAGGAGGGGAGGTGTGAGGGTGTATTAGTGTGGGTAGTATAGGTGTGAGGAGGGTAGGTGTGAGGGTGTATTAGTGTGGGTAGTATAGGTTGGAGGAGGGGAGGTGTGAGGGTGTATTAGTGTGGGTAGTATAGGTTGGAGGAGGGGAGGTGTGAGGGTGTATTAGTGTGGGTAGTATAGGTTGGAGGAGGGGAGATGTGAGGGTGTATTAGTGTAGGCAGTAGAGGTTGGAGGAGGGGAGGTGTGAGGGTGTATTAGTGTGGGTAGTATAGGAGGGAGGAGAGGAGGTGTGAGGGTGTATTAGTGTGGGTAGTACAGGTGGGAGGAGGGGAGGTGTGATGGTGTATTAGTGTGGGTAGTATAGGTGGGAGGAGGGGAGGTGTGAGGGTGTATTAGTGTAGGTAGTATAGGTGGGAGGAGGGGAGGTGTGAGGGTGTATTAGTGTAGGTAGTATAGGTGGGAGGAGGGGAGGTGTGAGGGTGTATTAGTGTCGGTAGTACAGGTGGGAGGAGGGGAGGTGTGAGGGTGTATTAGTGTAGGTAGTATAGGTGGGAGGAGGGGAGGTGTGAGGGTGTATTAGTGTGGGTAGTATAGGTGGGAGGAGGGGAGGTGTGAGGGTGTATTAGTGTGGGTAGTATAGGTTGGAGGAGGGGAGGTGTGAGGGTGTATTAGTGTAGGTAGTAGAGCTGGGAGGAGGGGAGGTGTGAGGGTGTATTAGTGTAGGTAGTATAGGTGAGAGGAGTGTAGGTGTGAGGGTGTATTAGTGTGGGTAGTATAAGTTGGAGGAGGGGAGGTGAGAGGGTGTATTAGTGTGGGTAGTATAGGTGGGAGGAGGGGAGGTGTGAGGGTGTATTAGTGTGGGTAGTATAGGTGGGAGGAGGGGAGGTGTGAGGGTGTATTAGTGTGGGTAGTATAGGTGGGAGGAGGGGAGGTGTGAGGGTGTATTAGTGTCGGTAGTACAGGTGGGAGGAGGGGAGGTGTGAGGGTGTATTAGTGTAGGTAGTATAGGTGGGAGGAGGGGAGGTGTGAGGGTGTATTAGTGTGGGTAGTATAGGTGGGAGGAGGGGAGGTGTGAGGGTGTATTAGTGTGGGTAGTATAGGTGGGAGGAGGGAGGTGTGAGGGTGTATTAGTGTGGGTAGTATAGGTGGGAGGAGGGGAGGTGTGAGGGTGTATTAGTGTGGGTAGTATAGGTGGGAGGAGGGGAGGTGTGAGGGTGTATTAGTGTGGGTGGTATAGGTGGGAGGAGGGGAGGTGTGAGGGTGCATTAGTGTGGGTAGTATAGGTGGGAGGAGGGGAGGTGTGAGGGTGTATTAGTGTGGGTAGTATAGGTGGGAGGAGGGGAGGTGGGAGGGTGTATTAGTGTAGGTAGTATAGATTGGAGGAGGGGAGGTGTGAGGGTGTATTAGTGTGGGTAGTATAGGTGGGAGGAGGGGAGGTGTGAGGGTGTATTAGTGTGGGTAGTATAGGTTGGAGGAGGGGAGGTGTGAGGGTGTATTAGTGTGGGTAGTATAGGTGGGAGGAGGGGAGGTGTGAGGGTGTGTTAGTGTGGGTAGTATAGGTGGGAGGAGGGGAGGTGTGAGGGTGTATTAGTGTGGGTAGTATAGGTGGGAGGAGGGGAGGTGTGATGGTGTATTAGTGTGGGTAGTATAGGTGGGAGGAGGGGAGGTGTGAGGGTGCATTAGTGTGGGTAGTATAGGTGGGAGGAGGGTAGGTGTGAGGGTGTATTAGTGTGGGTAGTACAGGTGGGAGGAGGGGAGGTGTGAGGGTGTATTAGTGTGGGTAGTATAGGTTGGAGGAGGGGAGGTGTGAGGGTGTATTAGTGTAGGTAGTAGAGCTGGGAGGAGGGGAGGTGTGAGGGTGTATTAGTGTAGGTAGTATAGGTGAGAGGAGTGTAGGTGTGAGGGTGTATTAGTGTGGGTAGTATAGGTTGGAGGAGGGGAGGTGTGAGGGTGTATTAGTGTGGGTAGTAGAGGTGGGAGGAGGGGAGGTGTGAGGGTGTATTAGTGTGGGTAGTATAGGTTGGAGGAGGGGAGATGTGAGGGTGTATTAGTGTAGGCAGTAGAGGTTGGAGGAGGGGAGGTGTGAGGGTGTATTAGTGTGGGTAGTATAGGAGGGAGGAGAGGAGGTGTGAGGGTGTATTAGTGTGGGTAGTACAGGTGGGAGGAGGGGAGGTGTGATGGTGTATTAGTGTGGGTAGTATAGGTGGGAGGAGGGGAGGTGTGAGGGTGTATTAGTGTAGGTAGTATAGGTGGGAGGAGGGGAGGTGTGAGGGTGTATTAGTGTAGGTAGTATAGGTGGGAGGAGGGGAGGTGTGAGGGTGTATTAGTGTCGGTAGTACAGGTGGGAGGAGGGGAGGTGTGAGGGTGTATTAGTGTAGGTAGTATAGGTGGGAGGAGGGGAGGTGTGAGGGTGTATTAGTGTGGGTAGTATAGGTGGGAGGAGGGGAGGTGTGAGGGTGTATTAGTGTGGGTAGTATAGGTTGGAGGAGGGGAGGTGTGAGGGTGTATTAGTGTAGGTAGTAGAGCTGGGAGGAGGGGAGGTGTGAGGGTGTATTAGTGTAGGTAGTATAGGTGAGAGGAGTGTAGGTGTGAGGGTGTATTAGTGTGGGTAGTATAGGTTGGAGGAGGGGAGGTGTGAGGGTGTATTAGTGTGGGTAGTATAGGTGGGAGGAGGGGAGGTGTGAGGGTGTATTAGTGTGGGTAGTATAGGTGGGAGGAGGGGAGGTGTGAGGGTGTATTAGTGTGGGTAGTATAGGTGGGAGGAGGGGAGGTGTGAGGGTGTATTAGTGTCGGTAGTACAGGTGGGAGGAGGGGAGGTGTGAGGGTGTATTAGTGTAGGTAGTATAGGTGGGAGGAGGGGAGGTGTGAGGGTGTATTAGTGTGGGTAGTATAGGTGGGAGGAGGGGAGGTGTGAGGGTGTATTAGTGTGGGTAGTATAGGTGGGAGGAGGGAGGTGTGAGGGTGTATTAGTGTGGGTAGTATAGGTGGGAGGAGGGGAGGTGTGAGGGTGTATTAGTGTGGGTAGTATAGGTGGGAGGAGGGGAGGTGTGAGGGTGTATTAGTGTGGGTGGTATAGGTGGGAGGAGGGGAGGTGTGAGGGTGCATTAGTGTTGGTAGTATAGGTGGGAGGAGGGGAGGTGTGAGGGTGTATTAGTGTGGGTAGTATAGGTGGGAGGAGGGGAGGTGGGAGGGTGTATTAGTGTAGGTAGTATAGATTGGAGGAGGGGAGGTGTGAGGGTGTATTAGTGTGGGTAGTATAGGTGGGAGGAGGGGAGGTGTGAGGGTGTATTAGTGTGGGTAGTATAGGTTGGAGGAGGGGAGGTGTGAGGGTGTATTAGTGTGGGTAGTATAGGTGGGAGGAGGGGAGGTGTGAGGGTGTGTTAGTGTGGGTAGTATAGGTGGGAGGAGGGGAGGTGTGAGGGTGTATTAGTGTGGGTAGTATAGGTGGGAGGAGGGGAGGTGTGATGGTGTATTAGTGTGGGTAGTATAGGTGGGAGGAGGGGAGGTGTGAGGGTGCATTAGTGTGGGTAGTATAGGTGGGAGGAGGGTAGGTGTGAGGGTGTATTAGTGTGGGTAGTACAGGTGGGAGGAGGGGAGGTGTGAGGGTGTATTAGTGTGGGTAGTATAGGTTGGAGGAGGGGAGGTGTGAGGGTGTATTAGTGTAGGTAGTAGAGCTGGGAGGAGGGGAGGTGTGAGGGTGTATTAGTGTAGGTAGTATAGGTGAGAGGAGTGTAGGTGTGAGGGTGTATTAGTGTGGGTAGTATAGGTTGGAGGAGGGGAGGTGTGAGGGTGTATTAGTGTGGGTAGTAGAGGTGGGAGGAGGGGAGGTGTGAGGGTGTATTAGTGTGGGTAGTATAGGTTGGAGGAGGGGAGATGTGAGGGTGTATTAGTGTAGGCAGTAGAGGTTGGAGGAGGGGAGGTGTGAGGGTGTATTAGTGTGGGTAGTATAGGAGGGAGGAGAGGAGGTGTGAGGGTGTATTAGTGTGGGTAGTACAGGTGGGAGGAGGGGAGGTGTGATGGTGTATTAGTGTGGGTAGTATAGGTGGGAGGAGGGGAGGTGTGAGAGTGTATTAGTGTAGGTAGTATAGGTGGGAGGAGGGGAGGTGTGAGGGTGTATTAGTGTCGGTAGTACAGGTGGGAGGAGGGGAGGTGTGAGGGTGTATTAGTGTAGGTAGTATAGGTGGGAGGAGGGGAGGTGTGAGGGTGTATTAGTGTGGGTAGTATAGGTGGGAGGAGGGGAGGTGTGAGGGTGTATTAGTGTGGGTAGTATAGGAGGGAGGAGGGGAGGTGTGAGGGTGTATTAGTGTGGGTAGTACACGTGGGAGGAGGGGAGGTGTGATGGTGTATTAGTGTGGGTAGTATAGGTTGGAGGAGGGGAGGTGTGAGGGTGTATTAGTGTAGGTAGTAGAGGTGGGAAGAGGGGAGGTTTTAGGGTGTATTAGTGTAGGTAGTATAAGTGAGAGGAGTGTAGGTGTGAGGGTGTATTAGTGTGGTAGTATAGGATGGAGGAGGGGAGGTGTGAGGGTGTATTAGTGTAGGTAGTAGAGGTGGGAGGAGGGGAGGTGTGAGGGTGTATTAGTGTGGGTAGTATAGGTGGGAGGAGGGGAGGTGTGAGGGTGTATTAGTGTGGGTAGTATAGGTGTGAGGAGGGTAGGTGTGAGGGTGTATTAGTGTGGGTAGTATAGGTTGGAGGAGGGGAGGTGTGAGGGTGTATTAGTGTGGGTAGTATAGGTTGGAGGAGGGGAGGTGTGAGGGTGTATTAGTGTGGGTAGTATAGGTTGGAGGAGGGGAGATGTGAGGGTGTATTAGTGTAGGCAGTAGAGGTTGGAGGAGGGGAGGTGTGAGGGTGTATTAGTGTGGGTAGTATAGGAGGGAGGAGGGGAGGTGTGAGGGTGTATTAGTGTAGGTAGTAGAGGTGGGAGGAGGGGAGGTGTGAGGGTGTATTAGTGTGGGTAGTATAGGTTGGAGGAGGGGAGGTGTGAGGGTGTATTAGTGTGGGTAGTATAGGTGGGAGGAGGGGAGGTGTGAGGGTGTGTTAGTGTGGGTAGTATAGGTGGGAGGAGGGGAGGTGTGAGGGTGTATTAGTGTGGGTAGTATAGGTGGGAGGAGGGGAGGTGTGATGGTGTATTAGTGTGGGTAGTATAGGTGGGAGGAGGGGAGGTGTGAGGGTGCATTAGTGTGGGTAGTATAGGTGGGAGGAGGGTAGGTGTGAGGGTGTATTAGTGTGGGTAGTACAGGTGGGAGGAGGGGAGGTGTGAGGGTGTATTAGTGTGGGTAGTATAGGTTGGAGGAGGGGAGGTGTGAGGGTGTATTAGTGTAGGTAGTAGAGCTGGGAGGAGGGGAGGTGTGAGGGTGTATTAGTGTAGGTAGTATAGGTGAGAGGAGTGTAGGTGTGAGGGTGTATTAGTGTGGGTAGTATAGGTTGGAGGAGGGGAGGTGTGAGGGTGTATTAGTGTAGGTAGTAGAGGTGGGAGGAGGGGAGGTGTGAGGGTGTATTAGTGTGGGTAGTATAGGTGGGAGGAGGGGAGGTGGGAGGTGTATTAGTGTTGGTAGTATAGGTGGGAGGAGGGGAGGTGTGAGGGTGTTTTAGTGTGGGTAGTATAGGTGGGAGGAGGGTAGTTGTGACGGTGTATTAGTGTGGGTAGTATAGGAGGGAGGAGGGGAGGTGGGAGGTGTATTAGTGTGTGTAGTATAGGTGGGAGGAGGGGAGGTATGAGGGTGTATTAGTGTGGGTAGTATAGGTGGGAGGAGGGTAGTTGTGACGGTGTATTAGTGTGGGTAGTATAGGAGGGAAGAGGGGAGGTGGGAGGTGTATTAGTGTGGGTAGTATAGGTGGGAGGAGGGGAGGTGGGAGGGTGTATTAGTGTGGGTAATATAGGTGGGAGGAGGGGAGATGTGAGGGTATATTAGTGTGGGTAGTACAGGTGGGAGGAGGGGAGGTGTGAGGGTGTATTAGTGTGGGTAGTATAGGAGGGAGGAGGGGAGGTGGGAGGTGAATTAGTGTGGGTAGTATAGGTGGGAGAAGGGGAGGTGTGAGGGTGTATTAGTGTAGGTAGTATATGTGGGAGGAGGGGAGGTGTGATGGTGTATTATTGTGGGTAGTATAGGAGGGAGGAGGGAAGTTGTGAGGGTGTATTAGTGTGGGTAGTATAGGTTGGAGGAGGGGAGGTGTGAGGGTGTATTAGTGTGGGTAGTATAGGAGGGAGGAGGGGAGGTGTGAGGGTGTATTAGTGTGGGTAGTATAGGTGGGAGGAGGGGAGGTGTGAGGGTGTATTAGTGTGGGTAGTACACGTGGGAGGAGGGGAGGTGTGATGGTGTATTAGTGTGGGTAGTATAGGTTGGAGGAGGGGAGGTGTGAGGGTGTATTAGTGTAGGTAGTAGAGGTGGGAAGAGGGGAGGTTTTAGGGTGTATTAGTGTAGGTAGTATAAGTGAGAGGAGTGTAGGTGTGAGGGTGTATTAGTGTGGTAGTATAGGATGGAGGAGGGGAGGTGTGAGGGTGTATTAGTGTAGGTAGTAGAGGTGGGAGGAGGGGAGGTGTGAGGGTGTATTAGTGTGGGTAGTATAGGTGGGAGGAGGGGAGGTGTGAGGGTGTATTAGTGTGGGTAGTATAGGTGTGAGGAGGGTAGGTGTGAGGGTGTATTAGTGTGGGTAGTATAGGTTGGAGGAGGGGAGGTGTGAGGGTGTATTAGTGTGGGTAGTATAGGTTGGAGGAGGGGAGGTGTGAGGGTGTATTAGTGTGGGTAGTATAGGTTGGAGGAGGGGAGATGTGAGGGTGTATTAGTGTAGGCAGTAGAGGTTGGAGGAGGGGAGGTGTGAGGGTGTATTAGTGTGGGTAGTATAGGAGGGAGGAGGGGAGGTGTGAGGGTGTATTAGTGTGGGTAGTACAGGTGGGAGGAGGGGAGGTGTGATTGTGTATTAGTGTGGGTAGTATAGGTGGGAGGAGGGGAGGTGTGAGGGTGTATTAGTGTAGGTAGTATAGGTGGGAGGAGGGGAGGTGTGATGGTGTATTAGTGTAGGTAGTATAGGTGGGAGGAGGGGAGGTGTGAGGGTGTATTAGTGTAGGTAGTATAGGTGGGAGGAGGGGAGGTGTGAGGGTGTATTAGTGTGGGTAGTATAGGTGGGAGGAGGGGAGGTGTGAGGGTGTATTAGTGTCGGTAGTACATGTGGGAGGAGGGGAGGTGTGAGGGTGTATTAGTGTAGGTAGTATAGGTGGGAGGTGTGAGGGTGTATTAGTGTGGGTCGTATAGGTGGGGGGAGGGGAGGTGTGAGGGTGTATTAGTGTAGGTAGTATAGGTTGGAGGAGGGGAGGTGTGAGGGTGTATTAGTGTAGGTAGTAGAGGTGGGAGGAGGCTGCACATTTACACACCACTGGACAGCTGAGCCGTCTATACTTCTAAGCAGCGGCAGTGCTGTTAGGTTGCCAGGGCAACCTATGGGGAGCCACTGGGAGCGCAGCGCCTTTACACACCATTGGACAGCTGAGCCGTCGCTCAGCTGTCCAGTAATTCTATGCGCGCCGCTGCTGCTGTTAGGTTGCCAGGGCAACCTAGAGGGAGCCGCTGGGAGCCCAGCGTGGAGGAACGATCTGTGTGCGGGTGCTGGGGGGCCCTATTAAAATGGGGGGCCTGGGTTACTTACTCCCCCTTAATCCGGCTCTGGCTACAGGGAGGAAATGTGAAATCCACAATGTGATTTACATTCTGGGGGCAGCGTAGTGTAACCTGTTATGCTCAGACGGTTCTGGGGGCAGCGTAGTGTAACCTGCTATGTTCAGACGGTTCTGGGGGCGGCGTAGTATCTTCGCTACGTTCTAGGGGCAGCGTAGTATCACCTGTCTGCTTTTCCTACACCAGTTGATATATGTAACCACATGAACGGGATGCCGTCAGTTTGCCGGCGATCGGGGTACCAGCGTTCAGGAGGCCGATACTGGAATCCTGACAGCCGACAATACCACCAGCCGGAATCCCAGTGCACCAGGGCTATTCCTACTTGTGGGTGTCCACAAGACCCAAATGGTGGGAATAGACCCTATGGCGAGTACAGAGAGCAACCGAGCCAGCAAAGGTACTCTAAATGCTCGCCCCCCTGCCGGCATCCCACCCCCGCCGGTACTCCATACCGAACCAACGGCTACTTGCAGACATCTTTCCTGGCTTTTTGATTATTTTGTTTTTCTTTTCATTATTTACTCAGATTTACTTAGTTTTCTGATATTTGTGTTTGTATTATGTTTGTTTTGTTATTTATATAATTTTGTTGTCTTTTGTTTTTGTTATGCTTTATGACTTTTGCATACCTCATGCTGGTCTCAGTGCTCCGTTGTCATGGCGCCTGTTCTTTATTAGCCTCTAATACAGATCCTATACTAAGGAGCCAACGGTGTGTTATATATTCTCTTTATTTTGGTATTATTTGATGTTATACCAGCCCTAATCCATTGAAAACGCATGAATGTCCTGTAGGTGGGTGAAACCAACCAGGTATAGACGAAGGGACTGTGTCTCTCACGAGGGGGTCAATTTACTAAGGTGGGAGTTTTTAAGTACTGGAGATGTTGGTCATAGCAACCAATCAGATTCTACTTAACATTAACATTTGCATTTATCTAGCTGCTTCTAGAAAATAATAGATAGAATCTGATTGGTTGCTATGACCAGCATCACCAGTTCTAAAAAAAAACTCCCACCTTAGTAAATTTACCCCGGGGTGTCTGTAAATTAACCTGTATACCGCTAATTTGTTTCCAAAAACACACATAAAACAATGAACAACAGATTGGGGTATATTTACTAACATTCGTAATTTCCGAAAATAGGTCAAAGTTCAATCACGAATGACATCGAGAGTGTAAAACTGCAACTTTTTGAATTTATTACGATGGATTTACTAAGCTGTCGTATTCGTGTTTTTCTTTTCTTCCGATGTCGATGTCATTCGTTTTTTTTTTCCTAATTTTACGGCAGTGATTAGCAAAACACTGCCGTTTTTTTTTACAATCAATCTCGGCCGGATCTGTGTGATCCGTGCTGGGGTTCTTTTTATTTTTTATTTTTAATTAAACAATGTAAAATCCCCCCAAAAAATGCGTGGGGTCCCCCCTCCTAAGCATAACCAGCCTCGGGCTCTTTGAGCCGATCCTGGTTGCAGAAATATGGGAAAAAAATGACAGGGGTTCCCCCATATTTAAGCAACCAGCATCGGGCTCTGCGCCTGGTCCTGGTCCCAAAAATACGGGGGGAAAAAAGAGTAGGGGTCCCCCGTATTTTTAAAACCAGCACCGGGCTCCACTAGCTGGACAGATAATGCCACAGCCGGGGGTCACTTTTATATAGTGCCCTGCGGCCGTGGCATCAAAAATCCAACTAGTCACCCCTGGCCGGGGTACCATGGGGGAGTGGGGACCCCTTCAATCAAGGGGTCCCCCCCCCCCAGCCACCCAAGGGCCAGGGGTGAAGCCCGAGGCTGTCCCCCCCCATCCAATGGGCTGCGGATGGGAGGGCTGATAGCCTTTGTTGTAAAATAAAAGATATTGTTTTTAGTAGCAGTACTACAAGTCCCAGCAAGCCTCCCCCGCATGCTGGTACTTGGAGAACCACAAGTACCAGCATGCGGCGGAAAAACGGGCCCGCTGGTACCTGTAGTACTACCACTAAAAAAATACCCAAAAAAACACAAGACACACACACCGTGAAAGTATAATTTTATTACATACATACACACATACATACATACTTACCTTATGTTCTCACGCAGGTCGGTCCTCTTCTCCAGTAGAATCCAAGGGGTACCTGTTGAAGAAATTCTACTCACGAGATCCAGGGGTCCAGGCTCCTCGGCAAATCCAGGGATAATCCACGTACTTGAATAAAACAAAAAAACGGTTGCCCGACCACGAACTGAAAGGTGACCCATGTTTGCACATGGGTCACCTTCCCACGAATGCCAGAAACCCACTTTGCCTTCTGGCTAAGTGGGTTTCTTCAGCCAATCAGGGAGTGCCACGTTGTAGCACTCTCCTGATCAGCTGTGTGCTCCTGTACTGAGTGACAGGCAGCACGCGGCAGTGTTACAATGTAGCGCCTATGCGCTACATTGTAACCAATGATGGGAACTTTCTGCTCAGCGGTGACGTCACTTTAGGTCAACCGCAGGGCAGAAAGTTCCCATCATTGGTTACAATGTAGCGCATAGGCGCTACATTGTAACACTGCCGTGTGCTGCCTGTCAGTGAGGACAAGAGCACACAGCCGATCAGGAGGGTGCTACAACGTGGCACTCCCTGATTGGCTGAAGAAACCCACTTAGCCAGAAGGCAAAGTGGGTTTCTGGCATTCGTGGGAAGGTGACCCATGTGCAAACATGGGTCACCTTTCAGTTCGTGGTCGGGACACCGTTTTTTTGTTTTATTCAAGTACGTGGATTATCCCTGGATTTGCCGAGGAGCCTGGACCCCTGGATCTCGTGAGTAGAATTTCTTCAACAGGTACCCCTTGGATTCTACTGGAGAAGAGGACCGACCTGCGTGAGAACATAAGGTAAGTATGTATGTATGTGTGTATGTATGTAATAAAATTATACTTTCACGGTGTGTGTGTCTTGTGTTTTTTTGGGTATTTTTTTAGTGGTAGTACTACAGGTACCAGCGGGCCCGTTTTTCCGCCGCATGCTGGTACTTGTGGTTCTCCAAGTACCAGCATGCGGGGGAGGCTTGCTGGGACTTGTAGTACTGCTACTAAAAACAATATCTTTTATTTTACAACAAAGGCTATCAGCCCTCCCATCCGCAGCCCATTGGATGGGGGGGGACAGCCTCGGGCTTCACCCCTGGCCCTTGGGTGGCTGGGGGGGGGGGACCCCTTGATTGAAGGGGTTCCCACTCCCCCAGGGTACCCCGGCCAGGGGTGACTAGTTGGATTTTTGATGCCACGGCCGCAGGGCGCTGTATAAAAGTGACCCCCGGCTGTGGCATTATCTGTCCAGCTAGTGGAGCCCGGTGCTGGTTTTAAAAATACGGGGGACCCCTACTCTTTTTTTCCCCCGTATTTTTGGGACCAGGACCAGGCGCAGAGCCCGATGCTGGTTGCTTAAATATGGGGGAACCCCTGTCATTTTTTTCCCCATATTTCTGCAACCAGGATCGGCTCAAAGAGCCCGAGGCTGGTTATGCTTAGGAGGGGGGACCCCACGCAATTTTTTTTGAAAAAATAAGCACTTTCCCACCCCTTCCCACTGATATACATGCACGGATCTCATGGATCCGTGCATGCCTATCCAATCACGAATAAAAAAAAAAGGTCTGTTTTTTTTTAGCACTTTTTTACGAGTTGTAATTTTTCACGGCAGTGTTTGTTCTTTTTTGGCTTTGCACTTCTTAGTAAATGACCGAGATTCATACTTAAACAGCCGCGTTTTGACCGATGGTGTATTCATTCGTAATTTTTTACCTGAACTTGCAAAAAATTACGAATGCCCTCATCACTGCCGTGATTAGTGTTTAGTAAATTACCGAGATTAACCGAGATGACACTTTGAAGAAAAAACGGCATCTCGGTCAAAATCGGGAGCTTAGTAAATATACCCCATTGAGTGTGAAGTGCCACCAGTTTATTAAATGTAACAAAATGAAGTTACACTTTTAAAATTGTTGAAAAATATACATAATAAATAACTTCATATACATAACACACAATATATCAGGGATCTTATATAACAAATATATTACACGTCATATGATAATGACATAGGAGGAGCTATCGTCCGCAGTAACTACAGCAGGGGGGGAGGGGGGGGGGCAGTATGAGCTTGTTGTAGCTACAAAGTTCCAGTTGGACCTTCATTTATTATCCTAAACCTTTAATAGTCTGTAAGAACAGAGGAGGCGCTTACAGAGGTGATGAGTTCTTCTATATAAGAAATACGTTACTCTTATTTCCCATATATACATATGGAATGGAAGAGGGAGGCAGAGAGTAACTGAGATTTATTAAGCCTGGAGACAGCGTAAGGAAGTGATAAACCAGTGTTAAGTGCAAGGTGATAAATGCACCAGCCAATCAGATCCTAACTGTTAATTTACAAATTGGAGCTGATTGGCTGGTGCGTTTATCACCTTGCACATATCACTGGTTTATCACTTCCTTATGCCTTCTCCAGGTTAATACATCTGCTGAACATTTTACAAGCAGAGCAGCAACATTAATAAATACAGAGCAGGGAAGGCGCGGAGCGGAGAGCCCGGGCGTCTTACAGGAAAAAAACATGAAAAACCACATTAACCCCTTGTGTGCCTGAAGACAGTAGGCAATCTCCAGCTGCAGGACATTTCATGCATCTCTCCGTTCTAGGCTGTGTGAGGTAGAAGGGACACGTTCCCGGATCCACGGGGTCCATCCACGGGGTACATTGTGTCTCCAGGTAAGAGGGCTTTGTGACTTGTGAGTCCTGGTGAACCCCACCGCCCTGAGGGCGAGATCAGGTCCGACAGCAGTACCCGCACCCTTTGTTGGCACAACATTTACAGCAGTAAGTGCAGATGCCCAGTCCGATGTGTCGCTTGTCCCGGGTGTGAGACTCCTAGAGGGAAGAGGGAAGACGGAATTAATGACAATTCCCCTGATTGCTGGAAGCAGATACATGGTAAATATGGCAAAAACAGCTGATCCAGAGGGGATGGGAGAAGTAGAACATACATTCCCTGCAAAGAACAATCCTAAGGTCACGGCCCCTTTATCACTATGACTTCCCTGCAAAATGTAAGCAAACGTAAACTCTCTGCTGCATCACAGGGTGATAACCTCTGTGCCTTCTTATGTGTATATATTAGGGGGGAGATTTAGCAAAGCTTGGAGAGAGATAAATTGGTGAGAAACACAGTACCAGCCAATCAGCTCCTAGCTGCCATGCTACAGGCTGCGTTTGAAAAATGACAGTTAGGAGCTGGTTGGTTGGTACACTGGGGCAGATGTATCAATCCTGGAGAAGTGATAAAGTGGAAGGTGATAACGCAGCAGCCAGTCAGCTCCTGTCATTTTTCAAACCCAGGGGCAGATGTATTAACCTGGAGATGGCATAAGGAAGTGATAAACCAGTGATAAATGCAAGGTGATACATGCACCAGCCAATCAGATCCTAAATGTTAATCTACATATTGGAGCTGATTGGCTGGTGTGTGTATCACCTTGCTTTTATCACTGGTTTATCACTTCCTTATGCCTTTTCCAGGTTAATACATCTGCCCCCCAGTCTGTAACTTGACATGTTGAAGCTGATTGGCGGGTGCGTTATCACCTTCCACTTTATCACTTCTCCAGGCTTAATACATCTGCCCGTTTATCTCTCTCCAAGCTCTAATTAATCTCCCCCAGAAGTTTCACATATAAACACTCAGCGATCCCTGCGCTGCACATATAACAGAGATCATCTTTCTAGATCCCTGCGTAGATAACAGAATGAGCTAATCATTGTAATTCTCCAGGAAGAGTTGATTTATTTAAATAGTACAGTAACTGCCCCTCACCTGTGCAGCATATTCCTCTGTCTGGGACTGGGCGAGATGATCTGCAGAATTTTCTATTTCATTCTGAAAGGGAAGGGGGGAAAAACTGTTTTAATATTTTCTGCATAAATAGAGACATCGCTGACACCGCCACCAAGTGTATGAAATCTCTATATTACAGGTTGAGTATCCCTTATCCAAAATGCTTGGGACCAGAGGAATTTTGGATATCGGATTTTTCCGTATTTTGGAATAATTGCATACCATAATGAGATATCATGGCGATGGGACCTAAATCTAAGCACAGAATGCATTTATGTTTCATATACACCTTATACACACAGCCTGAAGGTCATTTTAGCCAATATTTTAATAACTCTGTGTATTAAACAAAGTTTGTGTACATTGAGCCATCAAAAAACAAAGGTTTCACTATCTCACTCTCACTCAAAAAAGTCTGTATTTCGGAATATTCCGTATTTCGGAATATTTGGATATGGGATACTCAACCTGTATATAATATCATGTTTAACATTAGTAATTGTGTAAGAGAGACACTGAGACGGTTACAGAAAATGATCCCGCAGCACATCGCGCACCACCAGACATTAGCCGAGGCAAATTATGATTCCAACAGATATCACAAGGTGGCAAAATATGATATAAAATACAGGAAGGGCGATATTATAAATGTGAGGGTCAAATGAAAACTTTCAGGAGTCAGAGGGGGAATTCATCACCCCTCATCTGTACATGAGTCCCAGAAGTTTGGGGAGGAAGGAAGGACAGGAAGATCTGGGTATAGGAGAGGGGCAGTCTGTATATAGGAGGCAGGAGACCATATAACAGAACATACACACAGAGAGGTAATACAGGTGTACAGCAAGGAGATGTAATACCCTCTCTACGACTTACCCCTCTCAGGGAGACCCCAAGGCTCCTATGTCCGAGCACGGAGAGGATGAGGAGCACGCAGAGGACGAAGGCTTTCATTATTCCTGTGTCTGTGGGACGGTCACCAGTGGATTCAGCCTCTGAGGTTGATGATGTCTCACCTGCTGGGACGGAGCTGTATATATGGGCAGATCCCAGACCAGGGGTCACCACACAGGTCACACCTATGATAGTCCCTGGCGCCTTCTGTTTGTTTGTTTCTGTGCCGGCAGCGCAGATTTCCACATTCTCTGTTGTTGTGGGGATGTTATCACCTCTTACACCTTCTTTACTGGTACTGGAGATCAGATGTCAGAGATTGGGACATTCCGGAACCTGAGGTCTGTTTGTTGGCAGATGGGGAAGTGCTAGGATGGGCGCCTGGCTACACAGTGTCCTCCTGTGTCTCATGGTCAGACAACGTCTGGCAGCTGGTGGACCCGATAACCTGCGGGCATCTGTGTGTGGTGCCGCGTAAGGTGTAATCACAAGTCCATCAATCACATTTACTCTGCAGTTCCAGCATACTCTGCATTGGGTATAAACGCAGTAATAAAACAAGACTGGGGGGAGGGGGGTTTATTAATTATCAAGTTCTAGTCCCGATAATTCTAACTGTCGGAATTTATTAAAAAAATCACATGCAGGAGCAGCGGCTCTGAAAGGGTGTTTTCAGGGGATATCCAGCAACTATATTTATTGATAAATAGGCCCCCAGGTATTAATAGGAAGACAAAGCAGTAAGAGGGTGCTACTCGCAAGCTCACAATCTATACGGTATCCGGACTCTGGGTCGACACCACTTAGGTCGACACCCATTAAGTCGACACCCATTGGTCGTCAGTGAATAGGTCGACACTTGAAATAGGTCAACACTACCATTAGGCCGACATAAACAATGTAAAAATGCAAAAAGGTCGACATGAGTTTTTCACATTTTTTTGTATTTTTTACTTTTTCATACTTTACGATCCACATGGACTATAATTGGGAACGGTAACCTGTGCTGAGCACAGCATTAGCACTAATTGGGGTTCCCGGTCACTTTACGGAAAACATGAAAAACTCATGTCGACTATTTTAATGTCGACCTAATGGCCGTGTCCACCTATTTCTAGTGTCGACCTAGCTACTGTCTACCAATAGGTGTTGACCTAGCCACTGTCTACCAATAGGTGTTGACCTAATGGGTGTCGACCCAGACCTAGACACTGTCGGCCATTAGTCCCATACCCAAACTATACAGTCGGTCTGTAATAAAACTCAGTAGGACTGAAGCAGAGCATAGTGTTTAGTGTAATATAATTGACAGGGACTCTCTGCTTCTTCTGAGTCACATGTTATACAGTGTCGGCGGACCTTGGAAGCACTACAACTCTCATCATGCCTCGTTTTTATATGTACACTTGCATTGTAATTATGCTTCTTATATCGAATTATATCGAATATCGATTTCTATAGCCTAGAGAGCGAGACTAGATGGTAAGACATGAAGGTAAAATGAATTAATTGGTGATGGTCAACAGTGAAAAATAGGGACGTTTCCAGGGACAGGATATTTCTGGGGACACAGCTTTGAAATTTAGGTAAAAAATTAGGGGCAGTAAGCAACTCTATATATGATGGTGTATTCATCACAGGTAGTGATAAGCATTTCCACGTCCAGTGCTTGTATGTTCAGAGTTTGTATGTTCTCTCTGTCTTTGCATGGGAATCCAGGCCGTCATTCCGAGTTGATCGCAGCCAGCGACTTTTTGCTGCTGCTGAGATCAACTAGTCCACGCCTATGGGGGAGTGTATTTTAGCATAGCAGGGCTGTGATCGCTTGTGCAGCCATGCTTAGCTAAAAAAAATTCAAGTAAAAGAAGAGTAGCCCTGGACATACTTACCCTGTGCGATGATCTCAGAGATGCTGGGGCCAGCTTTGACGTCAGACATCCGCCCTCCGTTCTGCTGGACACGCCTGCGTTTCCTTCTCCACTCTCCGACAACGGTCTCCAACGGTCCGGATCCGCTCAGGAATTCCTTATTTCTGTCACTCTTCAGTGACTGCTTTCTCCGTACTCCTGGACGTAACCCGCAACGTCGCGCATGTGCAGTGCGGCCGCCACGTGTGCACATTCCGGTCCCGTTCGCACCGCAGCGACAAACCGCTGCGTGCGAACGGGTCGGAATGACCCCCCAGTTGGATCAGCTTCCTCCCACACTCTAAAGACATTCTAGTTGGTGAACTGTCTTGTGACACAATAGGCATTTGGGGGTGATTCAGAGTTGATCGTAGATGTGCTAAATTTAGCACATTTACGATCATTTACTCTGACATGTGAGGGGACGCCCAGCACAGGGCTAGGCCGCCCGCATGTCATGCCGCCTTCCCTGCACAAGTACAAAAGCATCGCACAGCGCCGATGCTTTTGTACTTGACAAGCAGCTCCCAACGTGCGCAGCTTCTGCACTCTGGCAGGGAGCTACTTGTCGCATCCTGGGTCACAGCGGCTGCGTGACATCACGTGGCCGCTGCCACCCCCCCTCCAACGGTCCAGACATGCCTTCGTTGTCTGGACCGCGCCCCGCCGTTGGCACGCCCCCTCCCACCCCGCAACCGCCTCTGCCTGTCAATCAGGCAGAGGCGATCGCACCAGTGTGATGCTGATAGCATCTCACTGGCTGCACATGCGTGGCGTGCGCACTGCGCATAGTAATTCAGGCTGTGATCGCTGCCCCTGCTGCGATCCAGTCTGAATTACCCCCTTAGTCAATTTGTATAGTAGGGAATTCATGTTGTAAGCTCCGATGGAGCAGTGACTGACAGTGTAGGGATCAACAGTCCCAGCAAGGGGATCCAGTTACTATATCGGCGTTTGTGAAGCAGGCAGTCGGAATACCGCTGGTGGAATCCTGACACTGGACAGAAGACTGACGCCAGACTGACGACTTCGATCACAATGCCGGCACCTGCAGGCCATACTTGCCTACCTGACCCTCTCCATGAGGGAGAAAATGCTCTGTTCCGGGGCTTTCCTGGTAATGTATGATTGCCATCACCTGTGGTGAGTTAGTTAATTGATAGGAAAGGTGTTTCACCACAGGTGATGGCAATCATACATTACCAGGAAAGCCCAGGAACAGAGCATTTCCTCCCTCATGGAGAGGGTCAGGTAGGCCAGTATGCTGCAGGCTGACTGCCACATTCCCAATTGTAAGTATGCCGAGGAGGGTTAGGGTTAGGTTTAGGCACTAGGAGGGAGACTTAGGCTGTGTGTGTGTGTGTGTGTGTGGGGGGGGGGGGGGGGGGTAGGCTTTGGGGAAGGGGGGGGGGAGTTAGGGTTAGGGTGCAGGGAGGGAAGGGTTAGGCTGTGGGGGGGAGGTTAGGGTTAGGCTGCATGGAGAGAGAGTAAGGCTGTGGGGGGGGAGGTTAGGGTTAGGCTGTTGGGAAGGAAGGGTTAGGCAGTGGGGGGAGGTTAGGGTTAGGCTGTGGGGGGGGAGGTTAGGGTTAGGCTGCAGGAAGGGAGAGTAAGGCTGTGGGGGGGGGGGGTTAGGGTTAGGCTGTTGGGAAGGAAGGGTTAGGCTGTGGGGGGGAGATAGGGTTAGGCTGCTGGGAGGGTTAGGGTTAGGCTGTGGGGGGGAGGTTAGGGTTAGGCTGCAGGGAGGGAGAGTAAGGCTGTGGGGGGGAGGTTAGAGTTAGGCTGTTGGGAAGGAAGGGTTAGGCTGTGGGGGGAGGTTAGGGTTAGGCTGTGGGGGGGAGGTTAGGGTTAGGCTGCAGGAAGGGAGAGTAAGGCTGTGGGGGGGTGGGGGTTAGGGTTAGGCTGTTGGGAAGGAAGGGTAAGGCTGTGGGGGGAGGTTAGGGTTAGGCTGCAGGGAGGGAGAGTTAAGCTGTGGGGGGGGGGTGGTTAGGGGTAAGGCTGCGGGGAGGGAGAGTTAGGCTGTGGGGGGGTAGGGTTAGGCTGTTGAGAAGGAAGGGTTAGGCTGTGAGGGGGAGGTTAGGGTTAGGCTGCAGGGAGGGAGAGTAAGGCTGTGGGTGGGGGGAGGTTAGGGTTAGGCTGCGGGGAGGGAGGGTTAGGCTGCGGGGAGGGAGGGTTAGGCTGTGGGGGGGTATGGTTAGGCTGCGGGGAGGGAGGGTTAGGCTGTGGGGGGGAGGGTAGGGTTAGTTTGTTGGGAAGGAAGGGTTAGGCTGTGGGGGGAGGTTAGGGTTTGGCCGCAGGGAGGAAGAATTAAGCTGTGGGGGTAGGGATAAGGCTGCGGGGGGAGGGTTAGGCTGTGGGGGGGAGGTTAGGGTTAGGCTGCAGGGAGGGAGAGTTAGGCTGTGGGGGGGGAGGTTAGGGTTAGGCTGTGGGAGGTTAGGGTTAGGCTGTGGGGGGGACGTTAGGGTTAGGCTGCAGGGAGGGAGAGTTAGGCTGTGTGGGGGAGGTTAGGCTGTGGGAGGTTAGGGTTAGGCTGTGGGGGGAGGTTAGGGTTAGGCTGCAGGGAGGGAGAGTTAGGCTAGTTAGGCTGTGGGGGGATGTTAGGGTTAGGCTGTGGGGAGGGAGGGTTAGGCTGTGGGGGGAGGTTAGGGTTAGGCTGCAGGGAGGGAGAATTAAGCTGTGGGGGGGTAGGGGTAAGGCTGCGGGGAGGGAGGGTTAGGCTGTGGGGGGGAGGTTAGGGTTAGGCTGTGGGGGGGAGGTTAGGGTTAAGCTGCAGGGAGGGAGAGTTAGGCTGTGGGGGAGGTTAGGGTTAGGCTGTGGGGAGGGAGGGTTAGGCTGTGGGGGGAGGTTAGGGTTAGGCTGCAGGGAAGGAGAGTTAGGCTGTGGGGGGAGGTTAGGGTTAGGCTGTGGGGAGGGAGGGTTAGGCTGTGGGGGAAGGTTAGGGTTAGGCTGCAGGGAGGAAGAGTTAGGCTGTGGAGGGAGGGTTAGGCTGTGGGGGGAGGTTAGGGTTAGGCTGCAGGGAGGAAGTGTTAGGCTGTGGGGGGAGGTTAGGGTTAGGCTGTGGGAAGGGAGGGTTAGGCTGTGGGGGGAGGTTAGGGTTAGGCTGTGGGGAGGGAGGGTTAGGCTGTGGGGGGAGGTTAGGGTTAGGCTGTGGGGGGAGGTTAGGGTTAGGCTGCAGGGAGGGAGAGTTAGGCTGTGGGGGGAGGTTAGGGTTAGGCTGCAGGGAGGGAGAGTTAGGCTGTGGGGGGAGGTTAGGGACAGGCTGCGGGGAGGGAGGGTTAGGCTGTGGGGGGAGGTTAGGGTTAGGCTGTGGGGAGGGAGGGTTAGGCTGTGGGGGGAGGTTAGGGTTAGGCTGTGGGGAGAGAGGGTTAGGCTGTGGGGGGAGGTTAGGGTTAGGCTGTGGGGAGGGAGGGTTAGGCTGTGTGGGGAGGTTAGGGTTAGGCTGTGGGGAGGTTAGGGTTAGGCTGTGGGGGGAGGTTAGGGCTAGGCTGTGGGAGGTTAGGGTAAGGCTGTGGGGGGAGGTTAGGGTTAGGCTGTGGGGGGAGGTTAGGCTGTAGGAGGTAAGGGTTAGGCTGTGGGGGGAGGTAAGGGTTAGGCTGTGGGGGGAGGTTAGGGTTAGGCTGTGGGAGGTTAGGGTTAGGCTGCGGGGAGGGAGGTTTAGGCTGTGGGGGGAGGTTAGGGTTAGGCTGTGGGGAGGGAGGGTTAGGCTGTGGGGGGAGGTTAGGGTTAGGCTGCAGGGAGGGAGGTTTAGGCTGTGGGGGGAAGGATTAGGTTGTGGGGGGTAGGTTAGGGTTAGGCTGTGGGGGGAGGGTAAGCCTGCCGGTAAGTAGGTTAGGGGGGTAGAGGGTTAGGGTTAGATTACTTACCTAGCAGGTGTCGGGAGTCTGCGCATCCGGAAGCTGCTGTCGGTATTCTGCCCGCCGGCATCCCAAGCATCGTGATCTGCCCTAGCAAACCGTAAATGTGACCTCTGTGTGTAAGGTCACTATATTATAACTGTAACTGTTACTATATACAGCAGTGGTTTCCAAACTGTGTGCCGTGCCACCCTGGGGTGCCTCAGAACACTTGCAGGGGTGCCCTGAGTTGGTGGTCCAGGACCAATTATGGTCAATGTAACAGGCAACACCAGTGCTGGTGGCTGCCAGTCATAAAACATGTGACAAACAGAAGCAAATCTTGTCCCTAACCACTGAACAGGACCTAAGGATGACATATAAACACAATTTACTTGTAATATGTCTTTCTAAATGTCTCAATAAGAAACGTTTGGCCAAGGGGCGCCGTGAAACAAATTTGGATACTCTAGGGCACCGTGATTCAAAAAAGTCTGACATACAGGATAAATAAGATCATGCCTGCTAATTTATGTAGAAAACATTTTGCATGCAATACTTTATTGCATTTTTTTACCCCCAGAAAAGTTGTCAGACATGATGCACAGAAAGGCCTGATGCACCTAATACAAAAACTAAGCCCATCCACGAGCCACTGCTTTCCATAAAACATTACATTGATGATGTAATGGTTAGCATTACTGCCTCACAGCACTGAGGTCATGGGTTCCATTCCCACCATGGCCCTGTGTGGAGTTTGTATATTCTCTCTGTGCTTGTGTGGGTTTCCTCTGGGTACTCCGGGTTTCCTCCCACAATCCAAAAATATACTGATAGGTTAATTGGATCCAAACAAACTAACCTTAGCATGAATGTGTGTGATAGGGAATATAGATTGTAAGCTCCACCAGGACCAGGGACTGATGTGAATGGCCAAATACTCTCTGTAAAGTGGAATATGTGTGCGCTATATAAATACAGGTTGAGTATCCCTTATCCAAAATGCTTGGGACCAGAAGTATTTTGGATATCGTATTTTTCCATAATTTGGAATAATTGCATACCATAATGACATATCCTGGCCAGGGCCGGTTCCGGGGCTTCTGGCGCCCCGGGCGGCATTAGGGTGCGTGGCTCCGTACAGGGGGCGTGGTCATTTACGCCCCCTGTACAGACTGAAATGGTGTGGTGCGCGATGACGTCATCGCGCGCCGCACAGCAAAGGCGCCCTGCGCCCTCCGGAAGACGGCGCCCCGGGCAAAAGTCCTGCTTGCCCGTGGCAAGATCCGCTACTGATCCTGGCGATGGGACCCAGATCTAAGCACACAATTCATTTATGTTTCATATACACCTTATACACACAGCCTGAAGGTCATTTCATACAAGGGCCCTCATTCCGAGTTGATCGGTCGCAAGGCGAATTTAGCAGAGTTACACACGCTAAGCCGCCGCCTACTGGGAGTGTATCTTAGCATCTTAAATTTGCGACCGATGTATTCGCAATATTGCGATCACAAACTACTTAGCAGTTTTAGAGTAGCTCCACACTTACTCTGCCTGTGCGATCAGTTCAGTGCTTGTCGTTCCTGGTTTGACGTCACAAACACACCCAGCGTTCGCCCAACCACTCCCCCGTTTCTCCGGCCACTCCTGCGTTTTTTCCGGAAACGGTAGCGTTTTCAGCCACACGCCCATAAAACGCCGTGTTTCCGCCCAGTAACACCCATTTCCTGTCAATCACATTACGATCGCCGGAGCGATGAAAAAGCCGTGAGTAAAAATACTTTCTTCATAGCAAAGATACTTGGCGCAGTCGCAGTGCGAATATTGCGCATGCGCACTAAGCGGAATTTCACTGCGATGCGATGAAAAATACCGAGCGAACGACTCGGAATGAGGGCCAATATTGTTAATAAATCTGTGTACTGAACAAAGTTTGTGTACATTGAGCCATCAGAAAACAAAGGTTTCACTATCTCACTCTCACTCAAAAAATTCCGTATTTCGCAATATTCCGTATTTCGGAATATTTGGATATGGGATACTCAACCTGTAACTGGTAATAAATAAATAAAATAATTGTTGCAGTGCAGAATACACTACCCTACGCAATTCATCACATGTCAGTTAAACTGACATACAGTATGCATCATGCAATAACAGAGCCACATCTAAGCCTCTGGCGCCCTCTACTGTGCGTCATGCTAAACAGGCCTGGGTATTAAACAGAAGAAGCCATAAACAAATACATGAAAGGCTGTACATGTCATAAAGGGTCTGACTGGCATGCAAACTGGCTGCACCTCTGATTTATTGCACGGCACGTGCGTCCGAGTATGTCCAAGGCATAGACACACATGTGCGGGTTATTCAGAAGTCAGCTGGCTCTCCATTGGCAGCTAAATGGGTGTAACTGGTAGGTTACAGTGCATAGACAAATGAAGGGAGGGTGTCTGGTTGTCTGGAAACCCCCCCCCCTTCCCCCTCTTGACCAGCGACACAAATTATGACTACAATACCAATTGTATGTAATATGATTACTAGTGCTGCTGCCACATCATGCAGTTTACGCATACCTCCCAACTTAAACCTCTTGGGAATAGGGAGGGGGTGTGACCCGTGATGGAGGGGGTGTGACCTTGGATGGAGGGGCATGGCCTAGCGCTCCCTGAGCGGCTGGACAGCCCCCAGCTCCCCTCGTTCCACGGCATCTATTCAGTGATCACCAGCTGCTTTGCAGAGCAGATCAGCGGTGATCACTAGCTCTCCCAACTGTCCCCCCGAACCCGCCGGACACTGTGGCCCGCGGGTGGTAGAGAGGGACAGTGTCCAATTTATTGGGACTGTCCCGCTAAATTCAAGACAGTTGGGAAGCAGAGCCAGATTAAGGGGGAAGGGGGGCCCGGGGGATACGTACCCCGGGCCTCCCTTTCCAAAAGGGCCCCCTGCCACACCGCAGATCGGATCTCTCTGTAGCCTAATGTTAGGACAAACCTATAAATATGTAAAATAATTTGAGTTATAAATTAATAAATGGTATATGTATAACAGGGTGTATCTAATACTATGTATATTTATATGAAATGAGATGCTTCTGTTTATATATATATATATATATATATGTATATATGTTAATAAGGTAACATGTATAGTAGTGTAGGTGATATATATATAATTATAAATGAATATAGTGAGGGGTAATGATGGTTTGCCTGAGACATTTCTTTTGACACTAAAATGGGCAGAGGGAGTACAGAGTAGTATTGACTTTGCAGCTGCTGTTGTATAGGAGAGGACCCGCGAGCCGGTAATAAGGGGGCCGTGTGCATAGGAGAGGACCCGCGAGCCGGTAATAAGGGGGCCGTGTGCATAAGAGAGGACCCGCGAGCCGGTAATAAGGGGGCCGTGTGCAGAGTGGTGTCCCCGTGCCGGTAGAACAGGGAGCCGTGTGCAACAGAGAGGGGTTCACGCGCCGGGAGCTGGTTGAGAGAGTATAAAAAGGACGCTCTCACCGGCGGAGATCAGACTGGAGTTCCCTCAGCTAGTGTGCGCATTTGGTACCCCAGCGCCGCTTAAAGAGCTGTAAGCTGTAAACATACAGCGGCGGCAGGGTCCAAACAGCGTTACCCAGGCTGGGCATCACCTGATGAGCAAGTGCAGGGCAAACCCGCGCCGCTAAAAGAGCTGTGAGTTGTAAACATACAGCGGCGTCCGGGTCCCAGCAAGTGTTACTCAGGATTTGGCGGTACCTTTCATAGCTGAGCTGAAGCCACCGCTGAGAGGAAGAGGTGGAGCGAGGGGCCCCTAGGGAGAGCGGAGGTTTTGAAGTCAGCTGGCGGCTGTCAGAATAGAGCAGCAGTAAGCGGCACAGAGGGCAGGCAGCTCAGTCACCGCCCAATCAACAGATCAGGCTGACCAATGACGCAGGGGGCGGCCAGGGCCATCCAGTGAACAGAATGAAGGAGGAGTCGGGGGAGTCGCTGGTTATGAGATGAAATTGCTTATACAGTGGAATAAGACTGTGAACATTATAGTGTAATGGTAAAATAAGCCACCAGAGAAGTTACACTGTGTCTTTGTACTTCAAGACATAGAGCAATTTGCTACACCCAGCTTACTGGATACAAAGTAAAAGAAATAGCTACACTGTGTCTTTGTACTTCAAGACATAGAGCAAGGTGCTACATGCAGCTTACTGGATACAAAGTAAAAGAACTAGCTTTCTCAGAGCAGAGAAATGTAATGTATTATATGGACTACAGCAGTAACCAGGATAAAGGACTACACTATACACATATAAGCAGGATTTTCTAAAGTGGCATTAGACTCAGTAAAGGACACTTCACACCTTCAGGTATCTGGAATATAAATGACTATGGTAATTTACCATTTTATGGGCCCCAACTTGCGCAATTAAATTTTATTAATTCTGGAGTACCCGGGTCACTCAGACAAGTGAAGCTGACATCAAATGTTTTTTTTTGTATATTGCATGCAAATTTTATTGTATAGGAATGTGGGGTAGCTAGGAAATGAATTTTAAGAGGTATGCATAGATGTAGTTATTAATATGTTATTAGTATAATAAATGTAGCATTAAAACTATTATACTTACCAACTTATGTACTGGAGATTGATTGAAGAAACTGAAAGAAAGAAGAACAGGGTTATATTAGTAATATACTGTTATTAGACATATATTCGATAGTACATCTACATAGATAGTAAAACCCACATCTCTAGTACCGATATAAACCAGGCTACCCAGGCAGCCTGTCATAGAAAATCAGCTTGGGTGGAGGCACTTTGATAGATTTAGTAACCTGATCAGGAGGAAGGGAGGGTTACATATTGGAGGCAAGTCTGCTGAGATTGAACATAGAAATATGGAAAATTTAACAGGAGACGATATATATATACACTTGGTGTATAAAAAAAGAAAAAAATCCTAAAAAGTGCATAGGTATAGGTGGGGATTTTTCAGATTTTTCAGACGAAGAAGTTATAAGGACAATTATAGACAAATTGTATGGGGTTAAAAGACCCAGGATTGTGGACAAATGGAGAGGAGAAATAGCTATATTAATGGAAGCAGAAAGGGAGCTAGACCCATGTTTATTACCAAAGACGGTAGTAGCAAATGAGGAAATTGATAGGCGATGGTATATTATATGGCCTAAGAGAAAAGAGGAGGAAACTACTAGTGCACACATATCTACGTCTGTTGATACGTCTGGAAGGGATAACATAACTTATAATATGCAAGGAAATGGTGAAAACATAGATGGGTCGCAATTTGAGACTATGGTAGATAGAGTGGTTACTCAGTTGGAACGTTGGCACTATGAAGGGAGTTATAGGAGATTACGGATATTCTCAGGGATAGTGCCTGTACCTTTAGGCGAAGAAACATATGAAGCCTGGAAAGAAGCGGCTGTACAGCAAGCAGAGGAGTGGCAGTGCCCAGACCAAATAAAAAGGCAGAGAGTAGTAGAAAGCCTAAGGGGACCTGCCATGGGAATAATACAGGCAGCTAGACGAAGTAATCCACAGGCCACTCTTGAAACATATTTTGAGGCTTTAGACTATGCCTACGGCACTTTGGAGGATGTGGGAGATTTAACATCCAGGTTACACCACACTTTCCAGGAGCCTGGAGAAAAGTTAAGTGCATACTTAATTCGAATAGACAAACTTTTATATAAAATTGTAGAAAAGGGTGGAATTACCCGGGACGAAGTAGATAAAAGTAGAATGAAACAGCTACTGAGGGGGGCACTGACAGCTGATTCGGTTGCCCAGAAAATACGATGTTCAGGAATAAGGGAACCCTCTCCCACTTTTAATGAATTATTAAAAGAAATTAAACAAGAAGAAGTACTAATTGAAATGAGAGAGAGAACGGTAAAGAAGGTTAAGGTAGTTCAACCCTCTGTGGAGGTCAATCCCTTTGAAGAAAAAATAGTTAAAATGATAGAGGAACAGAACAAGAAGCTGGAGCAATTTATGGCCTCTCATGAGAGTAGAAGTTTAGGAAATTCCTCTCTTAGAAGTAATAACAATACAAATATAAGAGGAATGGGAAGAGGAAATAGCTATACTAATAGAGGAAGAGGATGTTTTAAATGTGGGAGGATAGGACATAGAGCTTATGAATGCAATGTCCTTACTGATGGATCTTCTACACGGGCCTCTGTAAATAATTCCAACACTAATAGGGATGTTCTTTCTGGGCAGGGAAACGAACAAGGGAGGACTATGAACCCCGCACAGTCCCCCTAGAAGTCAGTTATTGTGCAATGGGGAATTCTTGGTGGAACGGAAAAGTGCCTGAGGGCTTATTGGGACCTGCACCTGTAGTCCCAGCAGCTATTAATGGGAATAAGTGTAAAGTACTATTAGACAGTGGATCTCAAGTGTCAATTATTTTTGAGACATGGTATAATGACCATTTATCTGATGTACCCATAAAACCACTAAGTGGGTTAGTCATATGGGGATTAAGTATTGAGAAATACCCTTATTTGGGATATGTACAAGTAAATCTTGAATTTGAAGGGAAAATGCACAAGAAGTCGTTGGAGGTACCTTTTATCGCTCTTATATGTCCTGAAATAAAAGGGGGAAGAAATGAACTTCCTGTAATTGTAGGGACTAACACTCAATTGTACCATATATTATCAAATTGGTGTCAGAAAGAAGATGAACGAGGTACTGAGGTAGGACAGGCATTGCCTGTACAGCTAGAACCACTGGAGGATGTTTTAAAAGAAAGCGAGAATGGCTTTGACATCTGCTTTCAGGGAAGTGACATTGCACAGGAAGATAAGTTTCTTCTTTCTGAAAAATTAGAGTATAAAAAGCAAGCGTTCTCAATTGGAGAGTGGGATTTAGGAGAGGCAAAGGGGGTAGAACATGGAATAAGATTAAATGATACCAGTCCCTTTAGAGAACGCTCCCGTAGGATAGCACCTGCGGATTTTGAAGACGTTAGGTTACACTTGAAGAGATTACTAGAGAACCAAATCATCATAGAGTCCCGTAGTCCATATGCTTCCCCAATTGTAATTGCAAAAAAAAAAAATGGTAAAATCCGTATGTGTGTAGATTATAGGACTCTAAATTCCCGAACAGTACCAGACCAATATACAGTTCCTAGAATTGATGAGGCATTAGACTGTTTACAAGGGAGCATGTGGTTTTCTGTGTTAGACCTAAGGAATGGATTCTACCAAATTCCTATGCGTCCTGAGGATAGAGAGAAAACTGCATTCATCTGCCCCTTAGGATTTTTCGAATTCCTAAAAATGCCACAAGGTATAAAAGGGGCCCCTGCAACATTCCAGAGGACTATGGAACAAGTTCTGGGAGACATGAACTATAGAGAAGTTATTGTTTACCTGGATGATATAATCGTCTTTGGGAAGTCCCTCTCTGAACACAATACCCGTCTTCTAAAAGTATTGGATAGATTGATAGAGGGAGGACTGAAATTATCAATTGACAAATGCCAGTTGTGCAGGTCTTCAGTTAAATACCTGGGACATATAGTAGGCCGAGAAGGGGTATCAACCGATCCTGCAAAGGTTGATGCTGTAAAAAATTGGCCCCGTCCTACTAAATTAAAGGAACTCAGATCTTTCCTGGGATTTTGCGGTTATTACCGCAGGTTTGTCCCAAGTTATTCTAAAATTTCGAAGCCCCTCACTGATTTAACTAAAGGCTATCCTTCAACAAATAGACGGAAGACAGTTCAGCCTGGTTCTAAATACTTGTACAAACCAAATGAACTGTTTGGGGACAGATGGAGCAGTGAATGTGAATTAGCTTTTCAGACTCTAAAAGAAAAATTGACTGATGCTCCAGTTTTAGCTTATGCTGACCCGACCATTCCATATGTGCTTCATACTGATGCTTCACAAGGAGGGATAGGAGGGGTATTATATCAGAAGCACCAAGATGAACTAAGACCTGTGTCTTTTACTAGCCGGGGTCTATCCAGTAGTGAGAAAAACTATCCCACACACAAATTGGAATTTTTAGCTTTAAAATGGTGTGTAGTGGAAAAATTCCATGATTACTTGTATGGTGTACCTTTTGAGGTACACACTGACAATAACCCTTTAACGTATATACAAACAACTGCAAAACTTGATGCTACTGGACATAGATGGCTTGCAGCATTGGCCCTATACGCATTTTCTTTGAAATATAGACCCGGAATTAATAACATTGATGCTGACTCGCTATCCAGGATCCCCAACCAAGGAAACAGTGACAGCAAGGAAGAATGGATTGAAGTGCCCATGGGAGATGTGAAAGGGATATGTCATCAAATACAAATTGGAGAAATGATGCCAGGAGAAATGTTGAGCTCATTAGGGGCCACTTCTAAAGCTCTTCCATTATCTTATTGCTGGTTAAGTAACCTAGAATTAGAAGGGTTGCCAAAACTCAGGAGAGATCAGATATGGACTGATCAAAGTCAAGATCCTGACATAAAAAATGTAATAGAAAAAATAAAAAAACAAGATTGGAATTCTAATCCACCCCCTATTTCCAAGGAGGCTAAATTATTGGAACGACAAAAAAACAAGTTATTCCTAGAAAATCGATTATTATACAGGGTATCTAAAGGATCGGGGGGAAGGGAAAAGCGACAGTTGGTACTGCCTAAAAAGCATAGGACTACAGTAATGAATGCTTTGCACAATGACCATGGCCATTTAGGGTATGACAAAACCATTAAGCTAATATCAAATAGGTTTTACTGGCCAGGAATGAGGGAAGAAGTAGAGGACTATTGTAGGAACTGTGGAAATTGTATAGTTCGGAAAACTGTAATTAAACAAAATGCCCCTTTGGTAAATTTTAAAAGTAGTGGGCCTATGGATTTGGTATGTATGGATTTTTTGACATTAGAAGTAGAACCAGGGAGGAAATGCCATATATTGGTGATAACTGATCATTTCACCAGATATGCCCAGGCATATGTTACACCAAATCAAAAGGCATCAACAGTTGCAAACACTTTATGGACCAAATTTTTTGTCCACTATGGTTTTCCAAACAGACTTCACTCTGACCAAGGCAGGGAATTTGAAAGTAAACTAATAAAGGAGCTTTGTGTAACCTGCGGGATAACTAAATCTAGGACAACTCCCTATCATCCGCAAGGTGACCCTCAACCCGAAAGGTTTAACAGAACCTTATTGGATATGTTGGGCACGTTGAAACCCTTTGATAAAAAATACTGGAAAAGGCATACTGATCGGTTAGTCCATGCATATAATTGTACCCAAAATGAAGCCACAGGGTATTCCCCATATTATTTAATGTTTGGACGGGAAGCTAGGCTTCCTATAGATGTATGTATGGGGATATCCACGAATGACAAACCTGCTATCTCCCACATAAAATACATAAGGAAGTTGCGGGAAGAGTTGCAGGAGGCTTATGATATCGCTGAATGTGCAGCCAGGAAATTGGGATTAAAGAATAAAAATATATATGACAGGAAAGTCCGTGACCATGAGTTAGTTCCAGGGGATCGAGTCTTATTAAGACATCTAGGAGCACCTAGAAAGTTTAAAATTTCAAACAGATGGAGGGAAGATCCTTTTGTGATTGTTGAGAAGCTTCCAAACTTACCTGTATATAAGATCAAGCCTGAGGCGGGAGATGACCGGATACTGACATATCATAGGCAGCATCTTTTACCTATAGGGAAAGAAGTTCGGTTAGAAGGGCTTGAACTAAATGATACTACCAGCACAACTAATGAAAGAACGGGAAATAGAAATGTAATACATAATGAATTGAGTATCGTAGATGACATAGATGATGAGTCAGAGATACAAGGATATTATTATAAAGATGAGTCCTTGAGTTTTGATAAATTTACTGGTGAACATGTTACTGAGGATGCCCTAGAACATGTGGAAGGTAAAATCCAAGAACTTACTGATAATAACCCCTGGGAAGAAAATCTGGAATATTGTAATGTTGAAAATCAAAGAGTATCAGATAACTCTGATGGGTTTTCACAGCCTTATAGTGAGATGGAGGAGGAACAGGTATGGGATAGGCCAAAAAGGACATGTCGTCCCCCTACTATCCTTACGTATGACCAATTAGGGATACCATGTACTATACCTAGGGTGACACATGTTAGTACTGTATCATTATGGCCATATTTTTAGTACTTACCTACTTGAATATGAGACAGGAAGAACTTAAAGGACAAATGAATAAAATATATTGAGATGGTGACCCAGCAGATAATATATTCTGGATCACCAGGGGGAGAGTATGTAGCCTAATATTAGGACAAACCTATAAATATGTAAAATAATTTGAGTTATAAATGAATAAATGGTATATGTATAACAGGGTGTATCTAATACTATGTATATTTATATGAAATGAGATGCTTCTGTTTATATATATATATATATATATATATATATATATAAGTATATATATGTATATATATATATATATGTATATATGTTAATAAGGTAACATGTATAGTAGTGTAGGTGATATATATATAATTATAAATGAATATAGTGAGGGGTAATGATGGTTTGCCTGAGACATTTCTTTTGACACTAAAATGGGCAGAGGGAGTACAGAGTAGTATTGTCTTTGCAGCTGCTGTTGTATAGGAGAGGACCCGCGAGCCGGTAATAAGGGGGCCGTGTGCATAGGAGAGGACCCGCGAGCCGGTAATAAGGGGGCCGTGTGCATAAGAGAGGACCCGCGAGCCGGTAATAAGGGGGCCGTGTGCAGAGTGGTGTCCCCTTGCCGGTAGAACAGGGAGCCGTGTGCAACAGAGAGGGGTTCACGCGCCGGGAGCTGGTTGGGAGAGTATAAAAAGGACGCTCTCACCGGCGGAGATCAGACTGGAGTTCCCTCAGCTAGTGTGCGCATTTGGTACCCCAGCGCCGCTTAAAGAGCTGTAAGCTGTAAACATACAGCGGCGGCAGGGTCCAAACAGCGTTACCCAGGCTGGGCATCACCTGATGTGCAAGTGCAGGGCAAACCCGCGCCGCTAAAAGAGCTGTGAGTTGTAAACATACAGCGGCGTCCGGGTCCCAGCAAGTGTTACTCAGGATTTGGCGGTACCTTTCATAGCTGAGCTGAAGCCACCGCTGAGAGGAAGAGGTGGAGCGAGGGGCCCCTAGGGAGAGCGGAGGTTTTGAAGTCAGCTGGCGGCTGTCAGAATAGAGCAGCAGTAAGCGGCACAGAGGGCAGGCAGCTCAGTCACCGCCCAATCAACAGATCAGGCTGACCAATGACGCAGGGGGCGGCCAGGGCCATCCAGTGAACAGAATGAAGGAGGAGTCGGGGGAGTCGCTGGTTATGAGATGAAATTGCTTATACAGTGGAATAAGACTGTGAACATTATAGTGTAATGGTAAAATAAGCCACCAGAGAAGTTACACTGTGTCTTTGTACTTCAAGACATAGAGCAATTTGCTACACCCAGCTTACTGGATACAAAGTAAAAGAAATAGCTACACTGTGTCTTTGTACTTCAAGACATAGAGCAAGGTGCTACATGCAGCTTACTGGATACAAAGTAAAAGAACTAGCTTTCTCAGAGCAGAGAAATGTAATGTATTATATGGACTACAGCAGTAGCCAGGATAAAGGACTACACTATACACATATAAGCAGGATTTTCTAAAGTGGCATTAGACTCAGTAAAGGACACTTCACACCTTCAGGTATCTGGAATATAAATGACTATGGTAATTTACCATTTTATGGGCCCCAACTTGCGCAATTAAATTTTATTAATTCTGGAGTACCCGGGTCACTCAGACAAGTGAAGCTGACATCAAATGTTTTTTTTGTATATTGCATGCAAATTTTATTGTATAGGAATGTGGGGTAGCTAGGAAATGAATTTTAAGAGGTATGCATAGATGTAGTTATTAATATGTTATTAGTATAATAAATGTAGCATTAAAACTATTATACTTACCAACTTATGTACTGGAGATTGATTGAAGAAACTGAAAGAAAGAAGAACAGGGTTATATTAGTAATATACTGTTATTAGACATATATTCGATAGTACATCTACATAGATAGTAAAACCCACATCTCTAGTACCGATATAAACCAGGCTACCCAGGCAGCCTGTCATAGAAAATCAGCTTGGGTGGAGGCACTTTGATAGATTTAGTAACCTGATCAGGAGGAAGGGAGGGTTACATCTCTTCCGATCCGATCTGCGGTGCTGTGCCCCCCGGCTCCCGTCCTCACTGCAGCAGCTGCGCACAGACAGGACAGCTGAGCTGAGCGACGGCTCAGCTGTCCAATAATGTATGAATGAAACAGCCTGCATGCCCAGCCAATGACTGAGCGGCAGGCTGCTTCATTCATACTTTATTGGACAGCTGAGCCGTCGCTCAGCTCAGCTGTCCTGTCTGTGCACCCGCTGCTGCAGAGGGGACGGGAGTGCAGGGTAGGAGGTCCGCTGTGTGCTGCTTGGGGAGGCAAATATATATATATATATATATATATATATATATATATTTATTTATTTTTTTCTGCCTTCTCTATTAGGGGCCCCACTCTCTTAAGTGCCCCGGGCCCCCCATGGTCTTAATCCGGCTCTGTTGGGAAGTATGGTATAGGGGCCAGGATGGAGCTGATGCACATGTCCAGTGGTAGCAGCTTCTTCTACCAAGTTTGCTGGGTATGTGGATCTGAGTCCTCAATCAGCGCACCAGACAAGAGAGTAGCTGCCAGGAAGCAGAGACAGGAGCCTTATCATGAGGTGGGAGAATGTGTGCTTAGAAAGTGCAGTTCATTCTCATACTGACTCTATTATGTTTGCGTATTTATATAGTAAGAAGTTCAAACATTTCCTAACCATGTATGCTATTTATATGAGTTACTATAGATATGTTTGATACATCCTATACTGTACTATGGGCCATCTGTAGTGTTCATTATTAATACTGGATTCCATAAGTGGAATAGCCTCCCATCAGAGATGGTAGAGGCTAAGACAGTAGAGCAATGTAAACATGCATGGGATAGACATAAGGATATCCTTACAAAGAAATAAGGATCAAATAGGGTTTGAGGTAACAATATAGTAAAAAAAAAATAGGCAGACTATATGGGCCAAGTGGCTCTTACCTGCTTTCAGATCCTGCGTTTCTATGTTACACTATCCAGTGTATAAAAAGGCAAATGTGTACATATATGTCCGGGGACATTACTGTGTACTTCTACCTCACCCGTCTCCAACACTTGCTGCAATGTCCTACAGAGTGAGCTGTTTTGTTCATACGTTTGTAAATCCAGTCATCAGGACACAGAAACATGTGAGTTCACTGCTGTGCTGTTTATTCCATCACCAACTCCAGGCACACTGCACACTGGACCACCCACTTCCCAGCATCCCCCTGGTCCCAGGGACCATCACTGAAGATTCAGGATTACACATGTTAGTAAGGGAGTGTCTACAAATATTAAGCATTCTAATACACTAACATCACATGACCGTTTGTGGATTGCATCTAGAAATCCTGCATTTGCCCCTGCATTGTTTTTACATATAGAATATGTCTGGTGCCAGCATGGCCTGGGCATGGAGAAACATTTGCCGGCTATTCATAGGTGAGTGCAAGCAGTCATCAATAGAAACTAGCGCAAATGCGTGCTGATAGTGATGGCGCTGCACTCGCAAGTAGATGTCTGCGGTCGCTGCACTCGCAAGTAGATGTATGCGGTCGCTGCAGACAGATATCAGTGTAACACTGTATGAGGCAGCACTAATGGTGTAAGGGAGTGAGGCAGCACTGATGGTGTAAGGGAGTGAGGCAGTCGTGTAACACTGTATGAGGCGGCACTGATGGTGTAAGGGAGTGAGGCAGTCATGTAACACTGTATGAGGCGGCACTGATGGTGTAATGGTGTGAGGCAGTAGTGTAACACTGTATGAGTCAGCACTGGTGGTGTAAGGGAGTGAGGCAGTCGTGTAACACTGTATGAAGCGGCACTGATGGTGTAATGGTGTGAGGCAGTAGTGTAACACTGTATGAGTCAGCACTGGTGGTGTAAGGGAGTGAGGCAGTAGTGTGATACTGTATGAGGCGGCACTAATGGTGTAAGGGAGTGAGGCAGTAGTGTAACACTGTATGAGGCAGCACTGATGGTGTAAGGGAGTGAGGCAGTAGTGTGATACTGTATGAGGCGGCACTAATGGTGTAAGGGAGTGAGGCAGTAGTGTAACACTGTATGAGGCAGCACTGATGTGTAAGGGAGTGAGGCAGTAGTGTAACACTGTACGAGTCAGCACTGATGGTGTAAGGGAGTGAGGCAGTAGTGTGATACTGTATGAGGCAGCACTAATGGTGTAAGGGAGTGAGGCAGTAGTGTAACACTGTATGAGGCAGCACTGATGTGTAAGGGAGTGAGGCAGTAGTGTAACACTGTATGAGGCAGCACTGATGGTGTGAGGATGTGAGGCAGTAGTGTAACACTGTATGAGGCGGCACTGATGGTGTGAGGATGTGAGGCAGTAGTGTAACACTGTATGAGGCAGCATTGATGGTGTAAGGGAGTGAGGCAGTAGTGTGATACTGTATGAGTCAGCACTGATGGTGTAAGCGAGTGAGGCAATTGTGTAACACTGTACGAGGTGGCACTGATGGTGTAAGGGTGTGAAGCAGTAGTGTGATACTGTATGAGGCAGCACTGATGGTGTAAGGGTGTGAGGCAGTAGTGTAACATTGTATGAGGCAGCACTGATGGTGTAAGGGTGTGAGGCAGTAGTGTAACACTGTATGAGGCAGCACTGATGGTGTAAGGGTGTGAGGCAGTAGTGTAACACTGTATGAGGCAGCACTGATGGTATAAGGGTGTCAAGCAGTAGTGTAACACTGTATGAGGCAGCACTGATGGTGTAAGGGTGTGAGGCAGTAGTGTAACACTGTATGAAGCAGCACTGATGGTGTAAGGGTGTGAGGCGGTAGTGTAACACTGTATGAGGCAGCACTGATGGTGTAAGGGAGTGAGGCAGTCGTGTAACACTGTATGAGGCGGCACTGATGGTGTAATGGTGTGAGGCAGTAGTGTAACACTGTATGAGTCAGCACTGGTGGTGTAAGGGAGTGAGGCAGTAGTGTGATACTGTATGAGGCGGCACTAATGGTGTAAGGGAGTGAGGCAGTAGTGTAACACTGTATGAGGCAGCACTGATGTGTAAGGGAGTGAGGCAGTAGTGTAACACTGTATGAGTCAGCACTGATGGTGTAAGGGAGTGAGGTAGTAGTGTGACACTGTATGAGGCAGCACTAATGGGGTAAGGGAGTGAGGCAGTAGTGTAACACTGTATGAGGCAGCACTGATGTGTAAGGGAGTGAGGCAGTAGTGTAACACTGTATGAGGCAGCACTGATGGTGTAAGGGTGTGAGGCAGTAGTGTAACATTGTATGAGGCAGCACTGATGGTGTAAGGGTGTGAGGCAGTAGTGTAACACTGTATGAGGCAGCACTGATGGTATAAGGGTGTCAGGCAGTAGTGTAACACTGTATGAGGCAGCACTGATGGTGTAAGGGTGTGAGGCAGTAGTGTAACACTGTATGAGGCAGCACTGATGGTGTAAGGGAGTGAGGCAGTAGTGTGATACTGTATGAGGCGGCACTAATGGTGTAAGGGAGTGAGGCAGTAGTGTAACACTGTATGAGGCAGCACTGATGTGTAAGGGAGTGAGGCGGTAGTGTAACACTGTATGAGGCAGCACTGATGGTGTAAGGGAGTGAGGCAGTCGTGTAACACTGTATGAGGCGGCACTGGTGGTGTAATGGTGTGAGGCAGTAGTGTAACACTGTATGAGTCAGCACTGGTGGTGTAAGGGAGTGAGGCAGTAGTGTGATACTGTATGAGGCGGCACTAATGGTGTAAGGGAGTGAGGCAGTAGTGTAACACTGTATGAGGCAGCACTGATGTGTAAGGGAGTGAGGCAGTAGTGTAACACTGTATGAGTCAGCACTGATGGTGTAAGGGAGTGAGGCAGTAGTGTGATACTGTATGAGGCAGCACTAATGGTGTAAGGGAGTGAGGCAGTAGTGTAACACTGTATGAGGCAGCACTGATGTGTAAGGGAGTGAGGCAGTAGTGTAACACTGTATGAGGCAGCACTGATGGTGTGAGGATGTGAGGCAGTAGTGTAACACTGTATGAGGTGGCACTGATGGTGTGAGGATGTGAGGCAGTAGTGTAACACTGTATGAGGCAGCACTGATGATGTGAGGATGTGAGGCAGTAGAGTAACACTGTATGAGGTGGCACTGATGGTGTAAGGGTGTGAGGTGGTAGTGTATCACTGTATGAGGCAGCACTGATGGTGTAAGGGAGTGAGGCAGTAGTGTGATACTGTATGAGTCAGCACTGATGGTGTAAGCGAGTGAGGCAATTGTGTAACACTGTACGAGGCGGCACTGATGGTGTAAGGGTGTGAGGCAGTAGTGTGATACTGTATGAGGCAGCACTGATGGTGTAAGGGTGTGAGGCAGTAGTGTAACATTGTATGAGGCAGCACTGATGGTGTAAGGGTGTGAGGCAGTAGTGTAACACTGTATGAGGCAGCACTGATGGTGTAAGGGTGTGAGGCAGTAGTGTAACACTGTATGAGGCAGCACTGATGGTATAAGGGTGTCAGGCAGTAGTGTAACACTGTATGAGGCAGCACTGATGGTGTAAGGGTGTGAGGCAGTAGTGTAACACTGTATGAGGCAGCACTGATGGTGTAAGGGTTTGAGGCGGTAGTGTAACACTGTATGAGGCAGCACTGATGGTGTAAGGGTGTAAGGTGGTAGCGTAACACTGTATAAGGCAGCACTGATGGTGTAAGGGTGTGAGGCGGTAGTGTAACACTGTATGAGGCAGCACTGATGGTGTAAGGGTGTGAGGCGGTAGTGTAACACTGTATGAGGCGGCACAGATGTGTAAGGGTGTGAGGCAGTTGTGTAACCGATCTACACAGGATTTTTGTGAGTATAATTTTATTTTCAGGTAACCCATGGATTCTACTTGAAGAAGTGGACCGACCCTCGTGTGAACATAGGTAAGTATGTGTGAATGTAGGTGTGCATGTATGTAATAAAGTTTTACTTTCAAGGTGTGTGAGTTCTGTTTTTATTTGGGTATTTTTTTTGTAGTAGTACTACAGGTACCAGCGGGCCCGTTTTTCACCGCATGGTGGTACTTGTGGTTCTCCAAGTACCAGCTTGCGGGGGAGGATTGCTGGGACTTGTAGTACTGCTACAAAAAACAATATTCTATTTTTTACACAAGGCTATCAGCCCCCCATCCACAGCCCTTGGATGGGGGGGACAGCCTCGGGCTTCACCCCTGGCCCTTGGGTGGCTGGAGGGGGGGGGACCCCTTGATTTAAGGGGTTCCCACTCCTCCAGGGTACCCCGGCCAGGGGTGACTAGTTAGTGATTTAATGCCAGGGCCGCAGGGACCTATATAAATGTGTCCCCCGGCTGTGGCATTATCTCTCTGACTAGTGGAGCCCGGTGATGGTTCCAAAAATACGGGGGACCGCTACGCTTTTTGTCCCACGTATTTTTGGCACCAGGACCAGGCGCAGAGCCCAGTGCTGGTTGTTAAAATATGGGGGAACCCCTGTCATTTTTCCCCCCCATATTTTTTCAACCAGGGCCGGCTCAAAGAGCCCGAGGCTGGTTATGCTTAGGAGGGGGGACCCCACGCAATTTTTCCCCCAAGTTTTTACATTAAACAGACCCTTTCCCATAGATAACCATGCACAGATCTCACTGATCCGTGCATGATTATCCAAACTCGACTGGAAAAAGTAGGTCTATTTTTTTGCTGCTTTTTTTAACGATTCACAAAAAAATACACCCGCACTTGAGCACTCAGAGACTAACACCCATATACGAATGAATAGTGAATACCCGTGTTGTATGAAATAACAGCCGCGTTTGACCGATGGTCTATTCATTCGTATTCTGAACTTTGCCAATCAAACCATTATGAATAGCCCAAACACTGCCGAGATTTGTGCTTAGTGAATTCCCGTGTTGGGACTGTCAAAGTCAGAAAAATATCACGCTACACATTGCCATATTTGCACCTCATGCGAGTGCCTGTTGCACGTTCGTGAGCCCTGCCGTGCGTGCGCATACTCGCCGTTGCGGGTACCCGCAGGCGCACGGTGTGCGCATTTACGGTAAAGTTTATGTGCGTCTAGCGGGCGACTCGTTCGTAACATATTTTAACTATATAATGTATTTTGTAGATTATGGTCCCTTTGATAGAATCTGAAAGTTTAGTTAATGTAGCATGTTCATAGACAAAGAGATCCCTCTTTGTTTGATACGAAGGGTCAGACAGGGGTTACACAGTGGTGTTTAGTATCCATCGGAAGAGTATTTAATTAGCAATATTCCGGTGTTGGTTTGGAGCGGATTAATCGCTCGTGCGAATAGTTATGGACATAAGAAGTTTATGGACATTTGCTATTATTTGCACTTTATTATCCATGCGGCGGGAAACCTAGTTTCCCACCCACCTGAGCAGTTGGAAATAGTCACAGCCCACCTGTATGAACCAACCTATGACCTTTTGTTATAATGCAAAGACGAATTCCTGTGTCCAATGAACAATAAGAATATAGGGACCATTGTACTGTATTATGTGTAGGGTATAAAAGGACAAGCCGATCTGGGCCAGCTCTCTATTCTCTTCAACGGTTCTCACCACTGATAATCGGGAGCTGGATATCCAGAGGCGCATGCGATTGTTTCCTTTGAGCGTAAGTTTCTCCGCAACCATATTGCCTTTATTGTTATTGTGAGCCATATCTCTCTCTCTCTCTCTCTTCTCCTCTTTCTCTCTCTTTCTCTTAAATGTTATTGTACTGCTATTGTATTTCATGTGTAGTTATCTGGTTAGGTAGTCAATGTTATTTTGGTAGTGTATGACTTGTATTGTATTATTCTTTTGCAAATAGAACGTTCATATAAGGTGTTAGAACTTAATACCGGTATCTGTGTATTTATTATATTTCTAAGTATTCTCAGAGCGTCGGAGACGCTCGTACAGCTTTCAAGTTAATAAGGTTACACTGTGTTACATTTACACCCTATCACTGCACCAAGGTTTATTGCATAAATACATTGTTTATGGTATAGTTATAAAGGTTTAACATTGTGAGCGTCAGCGCCGCTTGTGATCTCCTCGTGGTCCCAAGCGTCCGCTACGCTAGTAGCATATCATTACGTTAGTCGGCAGCCTATAGCGTGCCTGCCTGTGATCTCTTGGCCGTGAGCGAACGTGACGCTCGAGCGTCTCGACTACGGCTAAGCGATTGTTACGCAACGTGCGTACCCTTACGGTATACCATACGCCAATAGCGTACTGTGTTCTTTCACCTTTTAGAGGGTTTTAAGTAAGATAAATATTAGGCTTTATCAATTGGCGGCTCGTCCGTCCTTCACATATCTGCACTAGGTAATTTCAGCAGACATTATCCATCAGCAAAGGGCGGGAGGTCATATTCCTCGTAGTGCTGACTGGATAAGCGTCTGCTTCGCTTAGTAAAGGGTGCTGAAGGAATCCGGAACCGGAGGTAAGAACAATACGCTAGTGTCTTTTAAAACTGTTTATTTCTGTCTTGCGTACGCACGCACGCATATATCTGCATTTCTTTTAATTCGTGTATTTTCACATATCACTCTCCTGTTTGCCATTTCACAATTGATAACGTGCTAAGAAAGATTTGTTGCTATTAGTAGTTAAAGAGTAAAAGTAATACATTAAGGGGTAATTTGTAAAGCACGCACACAGCTTTGCCTAAGATACAAGGAAAGACCTGGGTGGTGCTCGGTAGATGATTACAATTAAAGACCATCTACATTGATAAACGTGTTAATTGTATTTCTGTGGACATATCTGGCTGGCATACACGTGTTTCTAACAAAAGGGTTAGACTAGTCTACGCAACGTAAAGGCCGACGCACGCAGCGTATATTACGCAACGGAGCGTCTGGGTACGCCCACGTAACTCAAATCACACTATAGTATTATTTTAACAGGCGAAAAGGTGGCAACGCGATAAATAGCGCAAGTCAATTTTAGTGTCTGAAATTTAAACTAATAGATCCTTCTCTAAATTTACGACTCATCTGGTCTAAAGGAAAGAAATTTCTGCGCAGAAATAGAAACAAAAGTAAAGTGTACATGTGGTGAGTGAGTGTTTGTATATATATGTTTTTACAATTTTTGGGTTGAACCACAAGAAGTCGAGTTCTCGTGAGGTACATACATGTAAGTGACGTGCATGGTGGCTGGGGAGGCATCCCTTGTTAAACATAAATTTGAGCATTAGAGTATAGCAGACCAGGAGGTCTACTGTAGCACAGACCAGGAGGTCCGGAACAGACCAGGAGGTCCAGGTACAGCAGACTAAGAAGTCCGCTATAGAGAAAAGAGCACAACCCAGGGGGTTGGTGCAGAACCCATATAGGCCATTAAAGCTCTGGCTGAAGGAATTCGCAGCCGAAATTTTCGATTCCACTGGTCGCTCCGCACATAAGATTAGTTGCTTATGTGCCGAACGATTGTACCGCACGTAATTGTGTGCATTAGTTAGTAATTTGACCCAGTACCATTTGCGTACGCTAGAGGGGTCATAAACGCTATTTGTACATTTTAACGTGATTTGTGAATTTTTATTTTATTTTAAGGGAGGTTCGCTGGTCACTCAGGGACTATCCAACAACCAATAGTTACTGGAAAGGGTCAATGCTCTGCGGAACACACTCACATGTTCCAGTAAATAAAGGTTCATAGGGGCCCTAGGTCGAGTACGCCAGCGCTAAGGCAGTGTGTGGGCGTATTGGTCGGCGTGGGCAAGTGAGTGGGGTACTCGGTAAACCGCCACCGTCGGCCTATCTTGAACATCTTGGTTTTTGTAAGGGTTCGCTGAAGACCCTGATTAAGGTCAGAGGTAGTGAAAGCAACACCTGCAAGTTATGGGGGGCAGTTGTTCAGGTAGGGGGCGATCAACCTCGGTTCGGGTTGATTCAGTAAACCGACCAATCGTGTCGGCAAGGTATGTAATGTGTGAAAAATACGGTTCACACACAGAGGTTTTATGTGATGAATGGGAAAGAATGACTGTACATGATGGGGAGAAGTTCCCAAGAGTAGGCAGCTTTAGCCCAGATGTGTTACTAAATCTAAGGAGAAGGATATGTCTCATTAAATCAGCAAAGAGACGGATCAAACATTATGATTATTTACAGTTATGGCAACAAGAGGGTGAAATACAGAGAGGATTGGCTCAGGCGGCGGGATCTAACCCTATCAGGAAACTGATAGCTACGGCACCACCGCCACCTTACATAACGGGAGAGAAGTTGGTTGCGGAGAATGACGCACTAATGTGTAATAAACAGGCACTTAGTAACTGTATAAATGTTAAGGATAATATGAATAAGATGAGTAATGCAAGTATTAACCCGTGCAAGTTGTACCCTGTTTTAAACTTTCCCCAGGAGTGTGATCAAGAGGACGAATCGGCAACAATATCGGCGCTCTCTCTAGCAGCCACCATATCAGAAACAGCAGTAGGCACGTCCCAACCCCCGAGATTAGTATCAAAGGCCCCTAGCGGAGGGACAGGTGAGGTCGTATCAACGGGTAAGTACGGCACCATACACTATGCTGAAACCATATCACCACAGGCTGTAGAATCTACTCAGAATGATGTTATTAAACTTAATCCCGTTAGGGTAATAGCAGTGCCAAATGGGAAAACGGACACTTCAGGAGTCACTCCTGTCAGAAACATTGCCATGCACTGCCCATTTTCCCGAATGGAATTAAGAGCAATAGTGTCTGAATTCCCTGACCCTAGAAAAGATCTAGTTGCTAGTCAGAAATACATTAGAGACCTAGGGAATACGGTAGAGCCCAATAACAAAGACTGGCAGATATTGCTGAGGGCATGTTTACCCTCCAATGTCGACTCAGCACAATTTCTAGCTGACTGTAAATTAGATGAAGATGTACCCCTTACGAATGTGTACAACCAAGATAATGTAAAGAGGATAAATTTACAGTTAAAAGAGTATTTTCCAGCTGTAGTTAAATGGAACAAAATTTTCTCCATTAAACAAAAAGAGTCAGAAACAGCTGCTGAGTATTTTCATAGGGCACTACTAGAAATGGCTAAATACACAGGCATTGAAGACATTAAGACAAATGTAAATCATAGAGAAGTAGCAGAATCTGTGCTAATGGATGGTTTGAAAGAAGCATTAAAGACAAGAGTACAGACCACGCAACCATGTTGGCGAGGTCTGTCGGTGGCTACTTTGAGAGAGGCCGCTGTTGATCATGATCGCAATATCACCAGACACAGAGAGTCACAAAGTGATAAGTTAATGGCAGTAAGTATACAGGCCCTGACCACAAGGCAACCTTGTATAAATCTCCAAACCCTGTGGGTAAGTCAAATGTGGTAACTTGTTATTCCTGTCATAGAGAGGGACATTTTGCACAAGACTGTAGAGTGAAAAACACACAAAAATCATATCAACCCCCTAGACAACGACATGACAAACGAAATTGGGATCAGGGACCGCAGAGACGGAGTCATGAGCCACATGCAGGGGAAACAAAAAGGTATCCCCCAAAAAGAGACTGGCAAGTCTCGGGTAGTTCCCATTTACCCCCTTCTCAAGTAGTTGCTGCCAGCGCGATTCAGGGAGGTCACCATACCCAATAGGGGTGTGGCCATACCTGTAATCTGCAGCCAGTGAAATTGATTGCAAGCCTTGGAAGTGAACCCGAGGTCACAATTGATGTAGCTGGTAAATCATTAAATTTCCTTGTAGATACGGGGGCGGCCAAATCAGTGATAAATTCGACAGTGGGCATGAGAACCACTGGTAAGACAATTCCAGCCATGGGAGTAACGGGAGTAGTCCAGCACTATCCTGTTAGCAAACCAGCAGAGATTACAATAGGGCCTTTGCATACCAAGCATTCCTTCTTGCTGGCAGCATCGGCACCGACTAATCTCCTGGGAAGAGATTTATTGTGTAAAATGGGGTGCGTCATTTATTGTACTCCTGAAGGTGTATTCTTAGACATACCTGAGAATCACGCTCAGGAAGTGCGAGACATGTTAGACTCCCCATCAAAATTAATGTCCCACACTGTTATATTAAATAGGAATCCATCCCAGGTAGAAGAAATGACATCCCAAATACCAGAGTCACTGTGGACTAAAGATGGACAAGACACTGGATTAATGGCAAACGTAGCTCCAGTAGTTGTGCAAGTAAAAGATGGTAGGATAGCTCCAAAAATCCCACAATACCCTCTGAAGCCAGAGGTGGAATTAGGAGTATACCCCGTAATAGAGCGCTTGCTACAACAGGGCATTCTGGTAAGAACATCCAGCACTGCCAATAGTCCCATCTTCCCTGTGAAAAAGAGTGGGGGGAGGGCTTACAGGCTAGTACAGGATCTAAGGGGGATTAACAAAATAGTTGAGAGTCAGTTCCCTGTAGTGCCAAATCCAGCTGTCATCCTTATGCAGATCCCTCCCACTGCTAAATTTTTCACTGTTATTGACCTCTGCTCCGCCTTCTTTTCGGTACCCCTGCATCCTGACAGCCAATATTTGTTTGCATTTACATACAGAGGAGTCCAATACACATGGACTCGATTACCACAAGGTTTCATAGACAGTCCAAGTATATTTTCACAAGCTTTGCATGATTGTTTACAGTCTTTCCAACCAGAAAGTGGATCAATATTGATACAGTATGTGGACGATTTACTACTGTGTTCAGATTCACTGGAAGCGTCCCTGAAGGATACGAAACAGCTCCTGTTTCATCTTTCAGACACAGGACACAAGGTTTCCAAAGACAAGTTGCAATTATGCCAGCCTAAAGTAAAATATCTGGGACACTGTCTAACACAAGGACTGAGACACCTGACCGCTGATAGAATTCAAGCAATTAGAGACATGACTCTGCCACAAACCCAGCAACAAATCAGAACGTTTTTAGGAATGCGTGGGTATTGCCGTAACTGGATCCCAGGGTTTTCCATTCTAGCATTACCTTTGCAGGAGATGGTTTCATCAAACAAACCTGATCGGATTTTGCATACAGACGAATCCGAGATGGCATTTGAGAGACTCAAACAGTGCCTAACGCAGGCGCCAGCATTAGGTATGCCAGACTATGGGAAACCCTTTGAGCTGTACGGAACAGAAAGTGCTGGTTGCGCGGCAGGCGTCCTAACCCAAAAGCACGGTGATACCAGCAGGCCGGTAGCATACTACAGCGCTCAGCTAGATACGGTAGCGCGATCCCTCCCTACATGCTTGCGAAGTGTCGCTGCGATAGCATTGCTAGTCACAAAAAGCGAAGATGTAGTGCTAGGACACAGCCTCACAATTCATACACCACATGCAGTGTCAGCCTTGCTGAATTCTGCCCAAACCAGGCACGTCTCATCAGCGCGGTTTACAAGATGGGAATTGGCATTAATGGCCCCCGTAAACATCACCATAAGGAGATGCAGTGCATTAAATCCTGCAACATATCTCCCAGGTGTGCCTGGACAGGCACAAAGGGTGGAGGATGAGAGTGATGGGGAAGGAGGATTTAATACAAGGGATGACACACATGATTGTATGGAATATTTGACCCAAAATTTCACGGCAAGACCTGACATCAGTGACAACCCACTGGAAGATGTAGATTTTACTTTCTACACTGACGGTAGTTGTCACAGACAGACGGACTCGGGAGACTTGTGTACTGGATACGCAGTCGTAGATGACCAAGGCACCATAGAAGCAGAACCGCTAGGCCCACCTCACTCAGCCCAGGTTGCTGAACTGGTTGCCCTAACCAGAGCATGTGAATTGGCTAAGGGAAAGTCAGCCAATATCTACACCGATTCTAGATACGCCTTCGGGGTAGTCCATGATTTCGGAGCCCTATGGCGCCTCAGAAATTTCATGACGGCAGCTGGTACACCGATAGCGCATGCAGCTCACATCAAAAGACTTCTAACCGCGATACAGGAACCCGACAGAGTGGCTGTTATCAAGTGTAAAGCACATACATATAGCCAAGACCTAATATCACTTGGTAACAGCCGAGCAGACGAAGCTGCTAAGTTAGCAGCTGGTACCCCCAGACAGACAGACACCACACAACTGATGGTATTCAATACCATCAACACACAGAAGTTGTGTGAAATGCAAAATTTGTGTTCCACACAGGAAAAGGCAGTTTGGAGGTCAAAAGGATATGGCCAGGAGTCCTCAGGACTCTGGACAGATGGACAGGGTAAACCAGTGGCCCCCAGAACATATCTTCCATGTTTAGCTGAAGCAGCACATGGGCTGACTCATCTGGGCAAGGAAGGAATGTGCAAGTTGGTAAGAGCATATTGGTGCGCCCCAGGATTCTCATCCCATGCAGGTAAGAGAGCAATGTCATGCCTTACCTGCTTGAGGAAGAATATCGGAAAGGCAATACCAACAGAACCATCTCATATCCCACTTACAAGCGGCCCTTTTCAGGTAATACAGATTGACTTTATACAATTACCCCCTTGTCGAAATTTGAAATATGTACTTGTTTGTATAGATGTGTTCTCAAATTGGGTCGAAGCATTTCCGGCGGCCACAAATACCGCTATGTTTACTGCTAAGAAAATTGTGCAGGAATTTGTGTGTAGATATGGTATCCCTAGAATAATTGAAAGTGATAGGGGTACCCATTTTACAGGTGATGTCTTTCAAGGAATGTGTAAGTTGATGGGAATTGATAGTAAGCTGCACACTCCATATCGCCCCCAGGCGAGTGCGAAGGTGGAAAGAGTGAACAGCACTATTAAAAATAAACTGAGCAAAGTTATGTCAGAAACAGGATTGACATGGCCAGAAGCTTTACCCATTGTACTATACAGCATCAGAACCACTCCCAGGTCCCCTCTTAATCTGTCCCCCTTTGAAATCTTGTTTGGTCGACAACCGCATGTTATGATTAACCCTCAGGATGATTTGAAGTGTAACAATGAAGTGACTGTAAAATACCTGGTTAACATGAGTAAACAGCTAAGGAATCAGAATGACAATCTGAAGTTAGTGATTCCTGATTTGCCAGATAGTAATTGTCATGACATTGAACCTGGGGATTATGTAATGATACGGAATTTTCTACGCTCAGGTTGCCTTATTGACCGATGGGAAGGACCGTACCAAGTCTTATTGATTAGCACGACAGCATTGAAGGTTGCCGAGAGAGAGACTTGGGTTCATTCGTCCCATTGTAAGAAGGTTGCTGATCCAGAGAGGTCCCGTGATAAAGAACAGACGGTAGAGGAAGTTGTATCACTGGAGTGTCTGTTTCAGGAGGACTGAGACGGCACCTGAGCATTGAAAATAATAAGATCAGAGGCAGTTGTCGATCCCCTGTTCCCTTTTATTGTTTTTCTCCACTTCCCATCCCATCTCTCTCAATTATTTCTTTCCCCCTTCTCATTCTTCTCCATTTCCTCCTATAAGATGGACTTGCCCCAAGAGACTGTGATCCGGATTTTCCTGTTGACCATGATGTTGACCAGAGCAGTCTGTTCCGGCGAGAGTACCATGGAGGTCGAGAGAGATTCTGGAATGGGTTCTGATGACAGAGATGGAGGCGTAGTTTTCCAAGAACAACATAATCAACAAGCAAAGGTAAAAAGACCCGCTTGGAAGAGGAATTTGACGACCTTGTATGCAGACAACAGAAGGACTAAAGAAGAAATTTGACAAACCTTGCACGCAGACAACAGATAAACTATGCCATAGACCCCCCATTTCCCTAGTGACTTTAATGAAAACGCTAGCCCAACACATTTTGTAAGTCTATGGACATTGATAAAGCTTTGCTTACGTTTATTAGCAAAAGCACAAAGAGACTACAGTCAACATGTACATCAAGACAAGACAAGACAAGACCTCAATCGGCAAATGTATATTAAACTCACATAGTTTATCAATGCATTTACCATAAGTGTTCTTTATCTTCATCTCTACAACCTTCAGGTAATGACACACATAGTCGATAGGGAATACAGGCACAGATATCAGCACTCACATATTCCCCCCCATTCATGTATCATCAACTAAAATGTGCTCCCCCATTTTGTTGCAACTAAAAGCCGAAAAGAGCTCGGTAAAGTATGACAGCCCATCCACAGACCCGTACCACGGGATAAGAAGGAATTCAAATGTATACTTCGCAATACCTCGAAGCTTGATCTAAAACACGTACGGCACGATGATACATGACCCTCCAAACATGGACTCATACACACATGCTTCTGCTATCTCACTAGGTCTTACCCTTTTCTCACCTTCTCCTCTCCTCCCCTACCCAACCATAGAAATATTTACACATGACATATATATTTTTCTCGTTTTGAAATGTTTTAGAAAGTGGCAGTTATTGGTGACTGCCAAAGGGTGGACTGTCAAAGTCAGAAAAATATCACGCTACACATTGCCATATTTGCACCTCATGCGAGTGCCTGTTGCACGTTCGTGAGCCCTGCCGTGCGTGCGCATACTCGCCGTTGTGGGTACCCGCAGGCGCACGGTGTGCGCATTTACGGTAAAGTTTATGTGCGTCTAGCGGGCGACTCGTTCGTAACATATTTTAACTATATAATGTATTTTGTAGATTATGGTCCCTTTGATAGAATCTGAAAGTTTAGTTAATGTAGCATGTTCATAGACAAAGAGATCCCTCTTTGTTTGATACGAAGGGTCAGACAGGGGTTACACAGTGGTGTTTAGTATCCATCGGAAGAGTATTTAATTAGCAATATTCCGGTGTTGGTTTGGAGCGGATTAATCGCTCGTGTGAATAGTTATGGACATAAGAAGTTTATGGACATTTGCTATTATTTGCACTTTATTATCCATGCGGCGGGAAACCTAGTTTCCCACCCACCTGAGCAGTTGGAAATAGTCACAGCCCACCTGTATGAACCAACCTATGATCTTTTGTTATAATGCAAAGACGAATTCCTGTGTCCAATGAACAATAAGAATATAGGGACCATTGTACTGTATTATGTGTAGGGTATAAAAGGACAAGCCGATCTGGGCCAGCTCTCTATTCTCTTCAACGGTTCTCACCACTGATAATCGGGAGCTGGATATCCAGAGGCGCATGCGATTGTTTCCTTTGAGCGTAAGTTTCTCCGCAACCATATTGCCTTTATTGTTATTGTGAGCCATATCTCTCTTTCTTTCTTCTCCTCTTTCTCTCTCTTTCTCTTAAATGTTATTGTACTGCTATTGTATTTCATGTGTAGTTATCTGGTTAGGTAGTCAATGTTATTTTGGTAGTGTATGACTTGTATTGTATTATTCTTTTGCAAATAGAACGTTCATATAAGGTGTTAGAACCTAATACCGGTATCTGTGTATTTATTATATTTCTAAGTATTCTCAGAGCGTCGGAGACGCTCGTACAGCTTTCAAGTTAATAAGGTTACACTGTGTTACATTTACACCCTATCACTGCACCAAGGTTTATTGCATAAATACATTGTTTATGGTATAGTTATAAAGGTTTAACATTGTGAGCGTCAGCGCCGCTTGTGATCTCCTCGTGGTCCCAAGCGTCCGCTACGCTAGTAGCATATCATTACGTTAGTCGGCAGCCTATAGCGTGCCTGCCTGTGATCTCTTGGCCGTGAGCGAACGTGACGCTCGAGCGTCTCGACTACGGCTAAGCGATTGTTACGCAACGTGCGTACCCTTACGGTATACCATACGCCAATAGCGTACTGTGTTCTTTCACCTTTTAGAGGGTTTTAAGTAAGATAAATATTAGGCTTTATCAGGACTTAGAAAAAAAAAAAACACAAATCGGACAAACTCTGATTTTTTAGTAAATATTGGCCCAGGTCTGAATTACCCCCTAGGTCCGGTGTGCTCCTAATTGCATAGTACCATTTCTTCTGCGCTGTATGCAATGTACAATTATATGAATAAGACTTATTTAATATTGTATAAAACAGACTTTCTGATCATTCCCAGCTGTCAGTCATGATGGGAGTTGTAGTACTATACGTCCGCGCTGAGACTGGCATGAGTGACGAGTAATGGAGATAATACTCCAGAATTGGCAGCTATAAAATGTATGCGTCACAGAACTTGTACGGAGAAGCTAACACTTTATTGCATATAGAATAAACATTTATATGTCTCATTGGCCTGATTCTCTCATCTGCTATCTGCTAATGACATCAGCCGCAGAGATATGTGGAGTATTATACTTTATATGGAGTATTATATATGGTGTATTGGAGAATCCGATCTATTTATCTGATGTAAGAGGGTAAAGTCACAATGGGTGCAGCCGGCTATCTGTCTCTGCTGGGACCGGCTGCTTTCTGTGTAGTTAAACATTAATTAGCTGAGGAAAAGGACTTGTGCTGAAGAATGGTCCCAGAGAGAGTGCGGAAAGCACAGCTCCACCAACGGTAATCTAACTCTAATGGTGCCCGGGCAAGGTAGGTCTGATCATGTCTACTCAGAGGCCTAGGGGCAAACACAACCTAACGTCTTGGCTGTAGTTACTGTACCAACTGTCAGTAAATGTGCTGTCTGTCAGTAAGAGTGCAGTCAGATGGTATATCATAGTAAAACCATTTCTCCCTGCACCTCCGTCTCCTGCACCTCCGTCTCCTGCACCTCCGTCTCCTCCACCTCTGTCTCCTGCATCTCTGTCCCCTGCATCTCCTACTCCTTCACCTCCGTCCCCTGCACCTCCGTCTCCTGCACCTCTGTCTCCTCCACCTCTGTCTCCTGCATCTCTGTCCCCTGCATCTCCTTCTCCTTCACCTCCGTCCCCTGCACCTCCGTCTCCTGCACCTCTGTCTCCTGCACCTCTGTCTCTTCTTCACCTCTGTCTCCTGCACACCCATCTCCTGCACCTCTGTCTCTTCTTCATCTCTGTCTCCTGCACACCCGTCTCCTGCACATCTGTCTCCTGCACATCCGTCTCCTGCACTTCCGTCTCCTGCACACCCATCTCCTGCACCTCTGTCTCTTCTTCATCTCTGTCTCCTGCACACACGTCTCCTGCACACCCGTCTCCTGCACATCTGTCTCCTGCACATACGTCTCCTGCACATCTGTCTCCTGCACATCCGTCTCCTGCACTTCCGTCTACTGCACCTCCATCTCCTGCATCTCTGTCTCCTGCATCTGTCTCCTGTACCTCTGTCCTCTCGACCTCCCTCTCCTGCACATCTGTCTGCTGCACATCCGACTCCTGCACCTGTCTCCTGCACATCCGTCTCCTGCACCTCTGTCTCCTGCACCTCTGTCTCTCCTTCACCTCTGTCTTTCCTTCACCTCTATCTCCTGCACCTACGTCTCCTGCACCTCTGTCTCCTGCACATCTGTCTCCTGCATCTATGTCCCCTGCACCTCTGTCTCCTGCACCTCCGTCCCCTGCACCTCCGTCTCCTGCACCTCCGTCTCCTGCACCTCCTTCTCCTTCACCTCCGTCCCCTGCACCTCTGTCTCCTGCACCTCTGTCTCCTGCACCTATGTCTCCTGCACCTCCGTCCCCTGCACCTCCGTCCCCTGCACCTCCGTCTCCTGCACCTCCGTCTCCTGCACCTCTGTCTCCTGCACCTCTGTCTCTTCTTCACCTCTGTCTCCTGCACACCCATCTCCTGCACCTCTGTCTCTTCTTCATCTCTGTCTCCTGCACACACGTCTCCTGCACACCCGTCTCCTGCACATCTGTCTCCTGCACATCCGTCTCCTGCATCTGTCTCCTGTATCTGTCTCCTGTACCTCTGTCCTCTCGACCTCCCTCTCCTGCACATCTGTCTGCTGCACATCCAACTCCTGCACCTGTCTCCTGCACATCTGTCTCCTGCACCTCTGTCTCCTGCACCTCTGTCTCCTGCACCTCTGTCTACTTCACCTCTGTCTCCTGCACATCCGTCTCCTGCACATCCATCTCCTGCACCTCTGTCCCCTGCATCTCCATCTCCGGCACCTCTGTCTACTTCACCCCTCTGTCTCCTGCACATCCGTCTCCTGCACCTCTGTCCCCTGCATCTCCATCTCCTGCACCTCTGTCTACTTCACCCCTCTGTCTCCTGCACATCCGTCTCCTGCACATCCATCTCCTGAACCTCTGTCCCCTGCATCTCCATCTCCTGCACCTCTGTCTACTTCACCCCTCTGTCTCCTGCACACCCATCTCCTACACATCCGTCTCTTGCACCTCCGTCTCTTGCACCTCCGTCTCTTGCACTTCCGTCTCTTGCACATCCGTCTCTTGCACATCCGTCTCCTGCACATCTGTCTCCTGCATCTCTGTCCCCTGCAACTCCGTCTTCTGCACCTCTGTCTCTCCTGCACCTCTGTCTCTCCTGCACCTCCGTCTCCTGCACATCCGTCTCCTGCACCTCTGTCCCCTGCACCTCCGTCCCCTGCACCTCCGTCTCCTGCACCTCTGTCTCCTGCACTTCTGTATCTCCTTCACCTCTGTCTCTCCTGCATCTCTGTCCCCTGCATCTCCGTCTCCTGCACCTCTGTCTCCTGCACCTCTGTCTCCTACACATCCGTCTCCTGCACCTCTGTCTCTTGCACCTCTGTCTCCTGCACCTCTGTCTCTCCTTCACCTCTGTCTCTCCTTCAGCCCTGTCTCCTGCACATCCGTCTCCTGCACTTCCGTCTCTTGCATATCTGTCTCCTGCACCTCTGTCCCCTGCACCTCTGCCTCTCCTTCACCTCCATCTCCTGTACCTCCGTCTCATGCATCTCTGTCCCCTGCACCTCTGTCTCTCTTTTACCTCTGTCTCTCCTGCACCTCTGTCTCTCCTTCACCTCTGTCTCTCCTTCACCTCTATCTCCTGCACCTACGTCTCCTGCACCTCTGTCTCCTGCACATCTGTATCCTGCACCTCTGTCTCCTGCACATCCGTCCCCTGCATCTGTCTCCTTCACCTCTGTCCCCTGCACACCCGTCTACTACACATCTGTCTCTTGCACCTCCGTCTCCTGCACCTCTGTCTCAGCGCCTCAGTCTCCTGCATCTCTGTCCCCTGCACCTCTGTCTCCTGCACCTCTGTCCCCTGCACCTCTGTCTCCTGCACCTGTCTCCTACACATCCGTCTCCTGCACCTCTGTCTCCTGCACCTCTGTCTCCTGCAACTCTGTCTCTCCTTCACCTCTGTTTCGCCTTCAGCCCTGTCTCCTGCACCTCAGTCTCCTGCACATCTGTCCCCTGCACCTCTGCCTCTCCTTCACCTCCATCTCATGCATCTCTGTCCCCTGCACCTCTGTCTCCTGCACCTGTCTCCTACACATCCGTCTCCTGCACCTCTGTCTCCTGCACCTCTGTCTCTCCTTCAGCTCTGTCTCCTGCACACCCATCTCCTGCACCTCTGTCTCCTGCACCTCTGTCTCTCCTGCACCTCTGTCTCCTGCACTTCTGTCTCGTGCACCTCCGTCTCCTGCACATCTGTCTCCTGCACATCTGTCTCCTGCATCTCTGTCCCCTGCACCTCCGTCTCCTGCGCCTCTGTCTCCTTCACCTCTGTCTCCTTCACCTCGGTCTCTCCTTCACCTCTGTCTCCTTCACCTCTGTCTCTCCTTCACCTCTGTCTCCTTCACCTCTGTCGTTCCTTCACCTCTATCTCCTGCACCTACGTCTCCTGCACATCTGTCTCCTGCATCTATGTCCCCTGCACCTCTGTCTCCTGCACCTCCGTCCCCTGCACCTCCGTCTCCTGCACCTCTGTCTCCTGCACCTCCGTCCCCTGCACCTCCTTCTCCTGCACCTCCGTCTCCTGCACCTCCGTCTCCTGCACCTCTGTCTCCTGCACCTCTGTCTCCTGCACCTCTGTCTCCTGCACCTCCATCTCCTGCACCTCTGTCCCCTGCACCTCTGTCTCCTGCACCTCTATCCCCTGCACCTCTGTCTCCTGCACCTCTGTCTCCTGCACCTCTGTCTCCTGCACCTCCATCTCCTGCACCTCTGTCTCCTGCACTTCTGTCTCGTGCACCTCCGTCTCCTGCACATCTGTCTCCTGCATCTCTGTCCCCTGCACCTCCGTCTCCTGCGCCTCTGTCTCTCCTTCACCTCTGTCTCCTTCACCTCTGTCTCTCCTTCACCTCTGTCTCCTTCACCTCTGTCTTTCCTTCACCTCTATCTCCTGCACCTACGTCTCCTGCACCTCTGTCTCCTGCACCTCCGTCCCCTGCACCTCCGTCTCCTGCACCTCTGTCTCCTGCACCTCCGTCCCCTGCACCTCCTTCTCCTGCACCTCCTGCACCTCCGTCTCCTGCACCTCTGTCTCCTGCACCTCTGTCTCCTGCACCTCTGTCTCCTGCACCTCCATCTCCTGCACCTCTGTCCCCTGCACCTCTGTCTCCTGCACCTCTGTCTCCTGCACCTCTGTCTCCTGCACCTCTGTCTCCTGCACCTCCATCTCCTGCACCTCTGTCTCCTGCACTTCTGTCTCGTGCACCTCCGTCTCCTGCACATCTGTCTCCTGCATCTCTGTCCCCTGCACCTCCGTCTCCTGCGCCTCCGTCTCCTGCGCCTCTGTCTCCTTCACCTCTGTCTCCTTCACCTCTGTCTCTCCTTCACCTCTGTCTCCTTCACCTCTGTCTCTCCTTCACCTCTGTCTCCTTCACCTCTATCTCCTGCACCTACGTCTCCTGCACCTCTGTCTCCTGCACATCTGTCTCCTGCATCTATGTCCCCTGCACCTCTGTCCCCTGCACCTCTGTCTCCTGCACCTCTGTCTCCTGCACCTCTGTCCGCTGCACCTCCATCTCCTGCACCTCCGTCCGCTGCACCTACATCTCCTGCACCTCCATCTCCTGCACATCCATCTCCTGCACCTCTGTCTCCTGCACCTCCGTCTCCTGCACCTCCGTCCGCTGCACCTCCATCTCCTGCACCTCCATCTCCTGCACCTCCGTCTCCTGTACATCCGTCTCCTGCATCTCTGTCCCCTGCACCACCGTCTCCTGCACCTCCATCTCCTGCACCTCTGTCTCCTGCTCCTCTGTCTCCTGCACCTCCATCTCCTGCACCTCTGTCTACTGCACCTCCGTCTCCTACACCTCCGTCCGCTGCACCTCCATCTCCTGCACCTCCATCTCCTGCACCTCCGTCTCCTGTACATCCGTCTCCTGCATCTCTGTCCCCTGCACCGCCGTCTCCTGCACCTCCATCTCCTGCACCTCTGTCTACTGCACCTCCGTCTCCTACACCTCCGTCCGCTGCACCTCCATCTCCTGCACATCCATCTCCTGCACCTCTGTCTCCTGCACCTCCGTCTCTTGCACCTCTGTCTCCTGCACCTCCGTCCGCTGCACCTCCATCTCCTGCACATCCATCTCCTGCACCTCTGTCTCCTGCACCTTCGTCTCTTGCACCTCCATCTCTTGCACCTCCGTCTCCTGCACCTCCGTCCGCTGCACCTCCATCTCCTGCACATCCATCTCCTGCACATCCATCTCCTGCACCTCTGTCTCCTGCACCTCCGTCTCCTGCACATATGCCTCCTGCACCTCCGTCTCCTGCACCTCCGTCCGCTGCACCTCCATCTCCTGCACCTCTGTCTCCTGCACCTCTGTCTCCTGCACATCCATCTCCTGCACCTCTGTCTCCTGCACATCTATCTCTTGCACCTCTGTCCCCTGAACCTCTGTCTCCTGCACGTCTGCCCCCTGCACCTATGTCTCCTGCACATCTCCTGTATATCTGTCTCCTGCACATCTGGCTCCTGCACCTCTGTCTCCTGCACATCTATCTCCTGCATATCTGTCCCCTGCACCTTTCTCCTGCATCTCTGTCTCCTGCACCTCTGTCTCCTGCATGGCTGCTTCTACCTTTGGATTGCTGAGAACATTTGGTGTAAGGTGTGTGGTTCTAGTAATAACACCTAGGGTTTTATGCAATCAGTGACATTTCTGCAGGTATGGAGGCTTGGTGATGATGATGATGATGTGCTATAGACTGGGTGCCCTCCTGTTCTCAGCGGTACTGAGTGCCCCCTATGCTCAGTGGTACTGGATGCCGCCCTATGCTTAGTGGTACTGGGTGCACTCTATGCTCAGTGGTACTGGGTGCACTCTATGCTCAGTGGTACTGGGTGCCCACCTATGCTCAGTGGTACTGGGTGCACTCTATGCTCAGTGGTACTGGGTGCCCACCTATGCTCAGTGGTACTGGGTGCCCTCTGTGCTCAGTGGTACTGGGTGCCTTCTATGATAAGTTATACTGGGTGCCTCCCTTTGCTCAGTTGTACTGGGTGCCCACCTATGCTAAGTGGTACTGGGTGCCGACCTATGCTAAGTGGTACTAGGTGCCCTCTATGCTAAGTGGTACTGGGTGCCGACCTATGCTAAGTGGTACTGGGTGCCCTCTATGCTAAGTGGTACTGGGTGCCCTCTATGCTAAGTGGTACTGGGTGCCGACCTATGCTCAGTGGTACTGGGTGCCCTCTGTGCTCAGTGGTACTGGGTGCCCTTTATGCTAAGTGGTACTGGGTGCCCTCTTATGCTCAGTGGTACTGGGTGCCCTCTGTGCTCAGTGGTACTGGGTGCCCTCTATGATAAGTTATACTGGGTGCCTCCCTATGCTCAGTTGTACTGGGTGCCCACCTATGCTCAGTGGTACTGGGTGCCCTCTATGCTCAGTGGTACTGGGTGCCCTCTATGCTCAGTGGTACTGGGTGCCCTCTTATGCTCAGTGGTACTGGGTGCCCTCTATGCTAAGTGGTACTGGGTGCCCTCTTATGCTCAGTGGTACTGGGTGCCGACTTATGCTCAATGGTGCAGTGTGCCGACCTATGCTCAATTGGCATACCCCTATATGCCCAATCACCATCCTGCTCTGTTGCATAATGCACTGTTAGTTGTTTGTGGGCCTTTATTTAACCCTTTACTATCAGTCTCAATAATCACACATGGGGATATGTATCAAAGCTTGGGGGGAAATGTAATAGTCTGCAATCTGCAGTCATCGGCGGGTTGCCTGCGAGTCTGCCTGATGTTTTAAAGTAGCAATCATTAAAAAGACAAGACCAGGTTGTTTTTCCTTTTTAATGATTAATACTTTAAAACATCGGGCAGACTCGTACGGAACCTGCTGATGCCTGCAGTTTACAGGATATTACATTTATCCCTGGCGAGAGACAAAGCGGAGAGAGATAAAGTACCAGCCAATCAGCTCCCAACTGCCATGTTACTGTCTGTGATTTAAAAATAACAGTCAGGAGCTGATTGGTTAGTACTGAATATCTCTCCACTTTATCTCTCCAAGCTTTGATAAATCTCCCCTACAATGAGGTGTCAGTGAATGTACTGTGTATTTGAATTAAGACAAAGACATTTGCCATTTGCGGTGTTATTACTGTTGATTAGCCCACACTTTGTATAGGGAGTTTGAAAAGTTCCTCCGCAGTGAGCGATGTCTCTGGCTGCAGATCTCCTCTGTAGCCGTGGAAGGCCAGAGACGGACAACACTTTCAATACTTATTGTAGATAAGTACATATCAAATTTTCTTTTATTTCATAGAAATAAAGGCCCTCATTCCGAGTTGATCGCTCGCTAGCTACTTTTTGCAGCTGTGCAAACGTATAGTCGCCGCCCACGGGGGAGTGTATTTTCACTTTGCAATTGTGCGATCGCATGTGCAGCCGAGCGGGACAAAAAAGTTTTGTGCAGTTTCTGAGTAGGTCTGAACTTACTCAGCCCTTGCGATCACTTCAGCCTGTCCGGTCCCGGAATTGACGTCAGACACCCACCCTGCAAACGCCTGGACACGCCTGCGTTTTCCCAACCACTCCCAGAAAATGGTCAGTTGACACCCATAAACGCCCTCTTTCTGTCAATCTCCTTGCAAACGGCTGTGCGAATGGATTCGTCGCTAGAAGCATTACACAGCAACGATGCTGTTTGTACCCATACGACGCGCCTGCGCATTGCGGAGCATAGGCATGCGCAGTAGTAACCTGATCGCTGCGCTGCAAAAATCGGCAGTGTGCGATCAACTCAGAATGACCCCCAAAGTGTTTAAAACAATGATGTTGTCCTGGTCACTGTGGGGAGACTTGCTTAGCACACGGTCACTGCGGAGGGACTTTTTAAACTCCCTGTATAATGGGATATTCATCCAACCTCTCTGTTCCTGTTTATACTGTATCTTGCACCTACAGTATATCGCTGGCTCAGTGGCGGAACTAGCAAGCGGTGGGCCCAGGTGCGACAAAATGCTTTGGGCCCCCCTCATCTCATCCAAGTCCACCCCCTCACCCCTGGAGAGGTTCCGGTGAGGGGGACCTGCTCAGGGTCAGAGAAATGGATACCTAGCAACAGTGCCATAACGAGACATTTTAGCACTGTGTGCAAGAAACGGCATTGGAGCACCACCCCTGCATGCAAAACGGGGGCAGTGCGCGCCGTAGGTGCGCACAAAAAATACATAGGGGCATGGCTTCGTGGGGAAGGGGTGTGGCCACAAAATAATACCAATTCATATAACGGTGCACAGTAGTCTCCATTATTCAAATTACGCCGCACAGTAGCACCACTACACCAGGTTGAGACCCTTTTACACCATACGGCGGACAGATTCCCCTTTTTACACATTACGACAGACAGCGTCCCCTTTTTACACATTAAGGCAGACAGCGTCCCCCTTTTTACACATAACGGCAGACAGCATCCCCCTTTTTACACATGACGGCAGACAGCGTGCCCTTTTTACACATAACGGCAGACAGCGTGCCCTTTTTACACATAACGACAGACAGCGCCCCCCTTTTTACACATAACGGCAGACAGCGTGCCCTTTTTACACATTACGGCAGACAGCGCGCCCTTTTTACGCATAACGGCAGACAGCGTGCCCTTTTTACGCAAAACGGCAGACAGCGTGCCCCTTTTTACACATAACGGCAGCATAGGCGTGCGCAGCACATTTTATTAGGGGGTGCACGACTGGAGTGGCGTGCCTAGCCCCGCCTACTGGGCGTGTCTAACCCCGCCTACTGGGCGTGCCAGCGCCATATATTAGCAGTCAAAGCAAACTAAATAATACAGGGAATTTGATTAGAGTTTACAGTGAGGGCTGGCAGAGGTTTATTAAACCTAACAAGCTGTAAGCCTGGG